>NW_025920304.1:65083-234877 GCF_902686445.1 Sciurus carolinensis | reverse complement strand
CAGTTGAACTACAGAGTTCTTCTATTGAATATCCTGCATGGGGGATGGGCAGAGCAGCAGGGCAGTCCCTCTTCCAGATCATCTGCAGGAACACTGGGTTCCCTCCTGTCCAGGAGGAAAGGCCTTCTGGAGGGCGGTTACGGGCACACAGTTTAAAAGATCGTATGGCTATATATATTTATATATTTTGTATTTAGAAATAAGAATTCAGTTACACACAGTAGGTGAAAAATGAAGACTGGGAAACTGTCTCACCCCATGGGGCCTGGGTGACTGTGAGGAGAGGGGGACCCATGGGTCCCTGCTCCCTGGCCCCTTCCCACTTGGGGCTTGGCGATCATTCTGCACCCCTAGGAAATTGCAGACCCCGCAACATCTGCCTTGCTCTGGGTTGAAGGCCAATGTGATTCTGCAGCCGGGTCCATGTGGCACATGGACAGGAAAACCCAGCATACTCCTTGGGGTTGGAGGGGGCAGGTTGTGAGGTCATCTCAGTTCTGCGGCACCAGAGGCTGGGGCACCCTCTTCCGAGGGTCTGGGGTGCCAAGGAATCAGGCATTTGCTGCTCCCAGGAGGCTGGTGGTGTCTCTGGCCTTGCAGATAGTCACCAGCCCATCTGCCCAGGGACAGTGACCCCCCTCACCAGGTGGGTCCTGCAGGAAGTGGCTGCCTTGCTTGTGATGCTGGTTGGGGACATCATGCATGGTGAGGTAGGGATACAAAGAACACAACCTAGCAAGGAAGACAGAGGCTTGGCCATGGCTCTGCCAGGCTCTGCTATAGTTCACTCAAAAGTTTGTGAGATTAAAAAAGAAAAAGGGAGAGAGAGAAAAGTGCAAAGGGATGGAGAGAGGGAGAAAAGGAGAGAGGGAGAGAGGTGAGAAAAGCAGGAACCCATCTGGGCCATGCATCACATCGAAATTGCCCCACATTAAGAATTCACCAGTCAGTGAATTTTCAGAGGATTTGTAGTAATTAGATGACAAAATGCTAGCAAATCTCAGGCTTGCCCACGATGTTACTCAGGGGTCAAAGACTCCACACTTTTGGCTGGGTAATTTGTTAGTGTCAATCACTCAGCCTTCAGAGAGAAGGCAGACACTCTTGGACACATTCTAACAAATCCTGCCACTTGCTGGGACTTGGTCAGTGGCCTAACCAAGTGCCCAGCTTCTGCCTGGACTTTTTCCCTGTCATTCTGCCAAGCTCCAGCCATCCCTCCTTCCTGGAGGACGGTCCTGTCATGCCGGTGGCCCTAGGGGCCACCGTCACAGACACTTGGGGTGCGGGGCCCATGAGCCTCCTCTTTCCTCTGTGAATTTGGGTGAGAAGGCTCCTCTTACAGGCTCCGGGGGCCCAGGGTAGGAGCACGGGTTCTGTCCACTCCGTGTCTGCACCTTGTCCAGCACACCTGCCCCCATGGAGCATGCCAGCTGGGGAGGGAGGAATGGACAACAAAGAAGCACAAAGCACGTCGGAGGTCCCCAGTGCATGCTAGGAAGATGGGGGCCAGGGAGCCAGGACAGAGGGGACATCGCTGTGCCCAGGGTGCAGGGGCAGTGCCTGCTCACCCTGCCTCCCATGAGGCTGGGAGAAGCTAAGGGGCAGAGCTCCTCAGCAGAGGGGCCAGCGAGCCACTCCTGAGGCTGCTACCAGCTGGGTGTGGGAGAGATAGCCAGGTGGCCCCAGTGACTGGAGCAGAGTAGACAGCAGGATTGTCCTGAGAATCAGATGGGGGTACAGCTCAGTGGTAGGGCAAGTGCAAAGCCCTGGGTTCAATCCCAGCACCAAAATGTACAGAAGTGACTGTAGTGCTACTGGTTCTGAGGATTGTCACCAGTGGGGACAGAGGGAGAAAGGCGGGTTCTTCAGAGTCTCAGCCCCTTTGACATCTCCAGGCTCTGAGAGGCTGGACTTGGCAAAGCCCGGGCTGGAAGGCCCCCGTCAGGCCCAGGGGAGCTGGGAGAGGAGGGCATCACCCAGGCCCCTGCAGGCTTGGCTAGGCAGGCCTGGCAGGACCTCTACTGACCCCTGGTGCTGAGTGACAGACAACAAAGGGGTTGGAGAGCCCAGAGGTCAGCCTTTGCTGTCACAGCTGCTGCAGCCCATCAGAAAACCTTCAGGAAAGGGCATGACTTTGTGATCTGACAGAATGGCATCTGGGAACCCAAATCTGACCTCTCCGAGCCTCCGTTTCAACATCTGGAAAATGATAACAAGAGCCCCCCCACATTATGGACAGGCATTGTCCAGGAGAATCCAGGAAAGGGAGGCTCTGGGTCTGCCACAGCCCAGAGTGGAAGGTGACCAGACTCCCACAGGGACCTGGGAGTATCCCAGAAGGATGAAGGAGCCCCAGGGCAGGACAAGGTGCCCACATTTTTGGGAACCAAGTCCCAGACAGATTTCTGCTTTAAAAGACACAGAGCCAAGCAGGGTGTCTGTGGAGTTCACTGCTCAGTTTCAAAGACGAATGTCCCCTGTGGGCTGTGGGTTGCGTGTTCCCGTTTGGTAGTGGCTTCCCCCTGCTTCCCGGCCAGGGCCAGGCCAGCATGCCACAGCCACCCTGCCCCAGCTCTTCCTGGGTGTTTACTGCTTTTCCTGGTGGGGGCAGGGCAGGGAGGGGTCCTGGTCCCCTCTCCCGCCTACTCGGGGCCTGGCCTCCATTCTCGGCGCCTCCATGGTCAGTTGAACTGGGCGGTGAAAGCACTCAAGGGGAAAATGAGAAACTGCCCAGGGTTCCACAGGCAGCTGACTGGGCTCGGAGATTGCTGGCAAACCTTCTCTGCTGCCGGCACCTGACAAGGAACTCGGAGGAGAACGGACGGCTGGACCCATGGCCAGAGGCACAGCACCCAGCAGGGCTGGCTGCACCTCCCCAGGCAAAGAGACCACCAGTCCCCCTGGAGAGGCAAACAGAAATGAGCAGGAGCGAGCGGCAGGGGCCTGGAGGGCTCCCAGGAACCTCAGAGTTGCCACCTTCGCCATCTAGACTGGTGCTTCCCAGTTGGCCCGGCGCCTGCTCCAGCATTGCTGGGACAGAGAACAAAGAACAGCGCCAGTGGCCCCACCGTGGAGAATGCATTTATTGAGCACTTACTGTGTGCAGGCACCTTGCAGAGGGCTCCCTCTTTGTCCTCACAGAACACAATGACATGGGGGGCCCTGCTGTCACCAAGTCAGTGAGGCCATCCTGGGTCTTGCTCCAGCTTCCAGCACCTCAGCCCGACCTGACATAGACCTTGCTTGCTGGATGTCCTTCTCCTGCACTGGGAGGGGACAGGGACCTACTGCACCCCACACCTGGGGGCTTTCAATGTTCAATGACCAAGTCAACCATGGCCACTCTTCAGAAGATGGGCAGTGGGAAGGAGTGCTCAGAGGCAGGGGCCAGGGTGGGCCCAGGTCAAGGCGGGAGTGCCTGGGCTTCCCTCAGGCACTTGGTGGGAGGACACCCAAAAGATTGGCACTCCTGTGCATGTCCTTCCGTGTTCACGTTTGGTCAGGAAAGAGGACACTGAGACAAGTCCTTCCTCACTAATCCGACCTGGCCCTCTGGCCAGCTCATACTTTCCAGAACCTGGAGCCTGGCTTCCACCTGTGGGAGCTGACTGGGTGCTTCAGAGAGCAAGCGCTCTGTTACTGGGTACTAAGCTCCAGGGCGCATAGATCTGAGTCACACCCTCAGCCCCCCTTTTTTTTTATTTTGAGACGGGGTCTTGCTAAGTTGCTGAGGCTGGCCTCAAAATTTCCATCCTCCTGCCTCAGCCTCCTGAATCAATGAGATTACAGGCCTGTGCCACAGTGTCCAACTGAATCCCATTTCTTTTTGGGCTCTGATATCCATGAGCAGAGGGACAGGCAGGGGCTCCTGTGGACATGTGATGCCACTCCAGTGTCACCGTGCTGGGGTCCAGGGTGAGGGCTCTGGAACGACTTCTCAGGATCTGATCCCCACCCTGTGACTGTGGAGCTGTGTGATCTTGGACATATTGCAGCACCTCTCTGTGCCCAGCTCCCTGACTGGGACGAGGGAGAACACCACTATCTGCCTCCCACGGTGGTGCTGGTTGACTGGGTCCATCTCGTCCTTCCCTGTGAAGGGAGCACAGGGTGCCCAGTGTCCTCCCAGGTTGAGGGAGATGCCACCCCATGGTAGGGTAGGAAACAGGCTGGGTCACCCAAGTGACTCCCCAGCCTGACCTCACCCTAGACACTGGACTTGCCTGAGTCCAAATATGGCTGTGGCTTTTGTCAGGGGCCACTCCTGACCGTCTGTCAGTGGTGGCCTAAGGCCTCGTCCCCAGAGGCCTCTCTGCACAGTGAGTCACCCCAAGATCCCACGATGTCCTTACTGAGGGAGCTGATGGACGGGCTCCCTGGGTGACCAGGCTGCGGGCGTCTACACTACGTCTACACTGAAGCTGCTGGGGAGGGGCCCCAGGCTGAGCCCCCCTGGCTGTAGCTCAGGGTGACTATAGAACACGCAGGTCAGCCTCCCGGCCCCTCCCACATATGCAGGCACACGCTCATGCCCCAGCCGCAGGCTCAGCATTCCCTGCCCTCTGTGGTCACCTGATCGGTTTGCTGCCCCTGACTGTAAGCTCCCAGGCGGGGGCTGGTGTGGTCCCGGGCATGTCTAGCCTGCTGAATGAGAGGCACCCGGGCTCCCGCCTGGCCCGGGTCAATAGGATGCGCTGGGGTTGAGGGCTGAGGTCGGGGGATGCTAGGCACACCTCCCAGGTCATGTCACCCTGGGGACGCCTTGTTTCCTCAGCGTTAAAACTGGGGGAGAGTAGCACCCCTGGAGCTGTCAATCAGCAGCCAGTCGGCAGAGCCACCCATGCCTTGTTGTCCCTGAAGTCCCTGCTGTTCCTGTCCCAGGTCCCCACTCCAGGGTGACCACCATCGTGGGCAAGCTGGTCTGGCCTTCAGAGACAGAGCCGCTGTCTCCCCTAGTGGCCAGGCTGCGTGTCCACTCCCTCCCGCTGTCAGGCAGGACACACACTGCTTCTGGGACTGTGTCCCCGAGACAGTGTGGCAACAGGCAGGTCAATGATCCAGGCTGATCTTTTTCTCTGCAAATCCCTCGTAAGCACCTGTGAAAAACCCAAGTGCTGCTCCCCCCAGGGGGAGGGCTCCTGGCTACCGGCTGTCCGCGGCTGGGGGCTTCAGGGCCTCCCCAGTGCTTTTGCAAAGAGGCAGAGGCTGATACTGCTGGTGGAGGGATGGAGCGAGGGTGGACAGCACCACCCCCAGCCTGGCTCCATTTTTGCTGGACAAGCTGTGTGGCCTTGGACAAGTATCCTAACTGCTCTGGGTTTCTGCTGCATCACTGGAAGTGAGTGAGAACATAGGAGCCTGACCGGAAGGGTGTGGAGTGTGACTGTGGTTAACCCGTAGTGGGTGTGACCTGTTCGGCAGAGGCGAAGAGGTGAGATTGGGGTGGGGGAGTTAAGGGCAGTGAGCTTGCACAGGGCCCAGCGTGTCTGGGGCTTTATACACCTCATTCTGGCCTCCTGAGTCTGCCCTGCCCATGGGAACCCAGCTCAGAGAGGCACAGCCTCTGACCCCACTGACTGCCCCGAGATGGCTGTGTCCCCCTCCCTGTTTTAGGTAAGAGGAAACATAGACAGGAGTTGGCCAGTTGCTGGGCTGGTCAGCAGTAGTGCTGGGATCAGGCTGTTTGAGGACAGTGCTCAGTCCTCCAGTGTCCTGGTGTGAGGAGGATAAGGGTGCCCAGGGTCCTGGCCCTCCTGGGGCAGCAGCCCACCTGTCCTGGGCAGCACAGCTGTGGTCAGGAGGAGCTTGGAGAAGGAGAACCCCATTCTCAGCTGGGATGGGAGGCCCTGCAGGGCTCCCCCATGGTCCATGCCAGCTGGACAACAAGCACCGCAAAAGGCCACACCCTCTGCCTCTGGCCGGACGGCGGCCACCTCTTTCCACCCCCAGGAAGCCCCGTGCCCTCTGTCCCCCTCAGAGGCAGTAACTGAATTTGAAGTCTTCCCTTTGGCCATGGTGCTGTGACCAGGGCTCCAGCCTGCTGCCCATGGGGACCCTGCTTCCGAGGCCGGCACGGCACAGGCCCCCTGGGGCCTCCAGCTCTCAGGTCTTCGTATTCTGGTCATGTCGTGCCCACACCTGTGCTTTCACAGTGCCCATGATCTCACAGTGCCCTGGGTGTGGCCACTACCTGGCCACTCTCCTCACCTGCAGGCCCAGCAGGGGTAGGTGACAGAGAAGGGGCTGGAGTGGCCACAGCTACCAGCTGGCACAGGCTCCCATTTGCTCCCAGTCAAGCCCATTGCAGGACTGCATCTCCCCTTCAGCCAGAATGTTCTCCTGCAGCTTCCTCGCCCCTCCTTCCTGGTCCCTGCCTGGACCACAGCGTCACAGCTGCTCTGGGGAGGAGTCCATGGGGCTGGACCTTTAGCCTGGCCTTGCCGGCCTGGTGTTGGACAACAATCAGCAAGTCTGAGGGACGAGGGGTTCAAATGCCTCCCATGGACCTCAGCACACATCCCTGGGGTCTGGTAGTGGCCCTGGGAGAGTTGGTCTCATCCCTGTGAGGAGGCAGGTGCAGATTCACAGGAACCCAGAGAGTAGAATCTAGGCTGGGGGGTTTCTGGCCTGTGCTTCTGGTGCAAGGACGGAGCTTGACTTCTCACCCCTGGGGACTTGGGATGCTTAAGAGTGACCTTGTCTTGAGGGGCTGCTGGCTTTGGCTCTAGAAGCAGAGATTCTCAGAGGAGATATGACCAAAGTACCTGGGGTCAAGTCAAAAATTACAAACGCCAGCTGTGCCCCATCTCTGGACCCCCTGCACTGGGAACACAGCTGTGATCCAGAGGTGTGGGCAGTGGGAGGGGTGGGCGCAGGCTCTGGGCAGCCTGCCCAATGCAAGAGGAGAGACCGTGGAATTGGGGCTGCTTTCCAGACACCTGGAGGTTCAGTCAGGCTTCTGGGAGCTGGAATTTGGAGGAGCTGGCATTCCCAGCTCCCCCCAGAAACAAGGCAGCCAGGTGGCTACCGCTGTAGGATGGGGTGAAGGGGTGGGGCCCTCCCTGATTTAGCACTCCAGAGCAGGGACAGCTGGGCTAGGGGGAGAGGAGCCAGAACACAGAGAAATGAGGCTAGATCCAAAAATCAGATTTCTCAGTTCAAAGGCTTCCCGGAGGAAATTGGGGTTTGGAATGAGGGGTCTAGGGGATTGGAATGAACCAGATCCAGCCACCACGGTTCCTGGGGGCACCCCTCAAGCTGGGGTGGGTACCATGTCCAGCCTGTAGCCAACCTGAGCAGTCTGGGGCCCAGGAGGTGAGTGGGCAAGAGCACATGGCCGCCCGCACGGTCACCACCTGGCCTAGGCAGGCTTACCTGGCTCCCCTTCCTCTTGGATGGTCGGGGCACTTCCTGCCTGCCTGAGGGGCTTGGAACTGCAGGGAGTTCCAGGGTCACCAGCTGCAGTGACCAAGCAGAGTAGACCAGACAGTCTTCTGCCAGAGGGAATTATCACCAGGGTTCACTCACACCCCAGGGACTTAAGAAGCACCACCTGGGTCACTTCCCAGTGCACATGCTCCCAGTGAGAGGCCAAGTCGTGGGGGAGGCCTTGCTCACTCTCAACCAGAATCTCCCTGGTTTTGGTGATGAAAAGCCTCTGAATGTCAATCTCAAGGGGTCACGGGAGGGGTTACCCAGAGGCCAGTCAAGATAAGACACAGCCACTGCCCTCTAAGAGGCTGACAATGGGTAAGAGTCCACAGAGGCCACAGTGCAGTGAGGAGGAGCCTGGTGGTGCCAGACCCAGCAGAGTCCAGAGGGAAAGCACAGGTCAGGGGTTCCAGTGGAGTCTGTTCTGAGTGGGCTTGAGATCTGAAGGGCCAACAGGCAGTAACTAGGGGGAAGGGGTCAGGGGAACAGGAGAGGGAGCCGCTCCTCCAGGTGACAGGTGGGTAAGACAGTCAGCCTAACAGAGACCAGGTCAGCCACAGAGGCATCCCTGAGATGGGAAGGGCCCAGGGGCCTTGCAAAGCTGCCGGAAGCTGAAGGCAGAAGCGTGAGTGACCAAGCTGAGACCCTCCACCCACCTCCACGGTCCTGACTAAATACACATTGTCTTAAACCACCAAGTCATGATTTTTAAGCAAAATTACTGTGGCAATAAAAAATGAAAAAAAGACGGAACTGAAATTCTTAGTATTTATGCAATAGATATTTAAGGGCTATGAATTTTCCTCTAGGCATAGCTTTAGCTACTATCGGAAGCATGGGTGGTTTATGACTTTTCCTTTTAGATATTCAGTCATTACAGTGCTTATTTATTTTCTGAGATGGGGCCTCATTTGTGTCACCCAAACTGGCCTTGAACTCATAACCTGCCTGCCTCAGCCTTCTGAATAGCTGGGATTACAGATGTGCGTCCCTGCACCTGATTTCAGTGTTTATTGCATGTTACCATTTTTCTATTTATAATTTTCTCATATTTTTAAATTGGTACATTATAATTATATATCAGTGGAAAAGTGTTGTTATGGTTTTATTTTGACTCAAAAATTTTGAGGAGAGAATTTTATTGTATTAGAGTTTTCTTTATCCTGTTTTGATAAAATTTGTACTTTAATTGCATGTGGTCTTGGAATGTATCTGTATTTCCCCTTTCAGGAATATATTGGGGTTTTCTTTGGTGGTTTTATATAGGGTACTCTTCTAGAAATGTGTCTATAACGACTATTTCACAGTAAGTATATTCAAGGTTTACAGCAAACCACTGAGTCACATCCCCAGTCCTTTTTTGTATTTTATTTAGAGACAGAGTCTCACTAAGTTGCTTAGGACCTCACTAAGTTGCTGAGGCTGGCCTTGAACTCGCGATCCTCCTGCTTCAGCCTCCCAAGCAGCGGGATCACAGGCATGTGCTAGGCCTGGTGTCCAATTTTAACAATACACTCCCCACCTCCAAATTCCCATGAGGGCAGTCACTGATGGCTGTTTATATAACATTGTTCTTTACCTTTGACTGTTGCTCTATTGTGGGACATTGAAGTCCCTTGTCCCCTTCCACTGATAGCTCTGTGACCTTGGGTAAGGTCATCAGCTCTCTGAGCCTGCTTCCTCATCTGTCACATGGGGACATCCATGCAAGGCTTCCTGCTATTGTGAGGGCCACCTGTTTCTAGGGTCCAAAGCAAGTCTGGGTAACAGGTTCAGTCACTGCTGCAAGGGGCTCCTCTGTTTTCTCTGGTTCAGATGTGGGAACCAGACCTCAGTCTCTGCTCGAGGGGCAAATAAATAACTTTCCGTCTCTTGCTGGCTAACTAGAAGTGATATCTGAAGGGAGACTCCATGCCCACTGAATGCTCAATAAGTTCAAGACTTTTCTAGAGTTGACATACTGATCATTTAAGTTCAAACGTTAAGCTATGATTATGCAGCTCAGACTCTGCCCAGTGCTGAGCTCTCATGGTCCTGGCTGAAGGCTGCCTCGTCCTCAGCCAATGACGCCACCTTGGGTGGGAAGCAGCCCCTCTCAGGAAGGCAGGACAGATACTTACAAACTTGGGCTCCCCAGTCTGCCAGAGACAGCAAGAGGTGTCTTTCTGGGCAGATGATGGGTGACATTCTCTGTTGAGGTGACAGAACACCACATGGGGAGGTGCAGAGAACCAAGATGTGTCACAGGGACTCCCTCCTGGGACTGTCCAGTGTGGGGAGTTGCATCCATGCATGGCAGGGTGTGGGGCAACAGGACACTGTGCTGTCCTGCCTCTGGACCTCAGGGAGTTCCTGCTGACCCTGGGCAAAACCATCCCTCAGTTTGGCCACTATTGACCTACTGGGACTTGGTTTAGAAGTCACCAGGGAAGCCCTCCCTGGCCTTACTCTGGGATCTACAGCCACTGGCGTGTCCCTTCTTGGGACCCAATTACCCACCCCTTGACCATCTCCCCAGCCAGACCGCTCTCTATGAGGGCACAGCTGCCCGGCTGTGCTGATCACTGGGCCTCCAGCCACCAGCTCTGGCCTGGCCAGCAAGAGGCCACCACAGGATGCTCAGTGAGGGAAAGGGGCTCCAGCAGACCCTGACAGCTTGAAGGTGACTCCTCCAAGACAGAACCCACAAAATCATCTTATTTGGGAGAATAATAGGGTCTCCATGGATGAGTCTTAAGTCAAGACTCTAGAGATCATTGTCCATCATCTGGGGGAGGCCCGAAGCCAATAGTGGGCCCTCCTAAGAGAAAGGCGGAGGGAGATCGGAGGGACACAGAAGGTGGAGCCAGAGGCTGGCAGGGTGCAGGCGCAGACTGAGGGACACCTGGAGCCACCATGAGCTGAAGAAGCAGGGAGGGTCCCTTGGCCCACTGATGCCCCGACTTCAGACCTCCGGCCTCTCGACTGTGAGAGAAGCATCAATGTTGTTTGCTCTACGCACTTCTTGGGGTTTCTCATGGACACTCCTGCTCAGGGGCTCAGAGGGTTAAGAATGGCTAACTGCATTCGAATGTGGACCCAACATGCTTATGTTGTTGAGTTCTAAAGCCAGCTCAAGAGGTGGACATCAAGGTCAGGTTCACCTTGAAAATGCCCCAGGCAGCAGCCAGAGCTGTCCCAACCGCACAATGCCAGGAGCTCTGACAGTGGGACCTACCACCTCCAGGGTGATAACTCCATTTCCCAGCATCCCTTGCAGCTAGGCTCAGCCATGTGTCCATGTCCTGACCAAAGGTCTGTGGGTGGACCCATGGGAGGATGTCCATGCTGTATCCCTGAAGGGCATGAGTTCACGTCCCTTCCCCTCATGCTGGCTGGGGGAAAGCCCTGGGCAGTCCTCTGGGTTGTGTAAGGGGATTAACTTTGGTGTCCTGTGACAGTCCCTGTCAGACCGGGACACTCACCTCCTGACAGTCCCCTGGGGGAGAATACCCCCTGCCTTACACACACCTGCTGATGTTTGTGTCTGGCACTGCAGCCTAACGCACCCTAACCTACCACTGTCTGCCTGAAGGCCACCACTCAGCCATCCGCCCAGTGTACAGTAAGCCACTGTTCTTTGGAGATCCACTTCCTGGCTGCACTTTCCTGGGACATTGTCCATGGAAGCCGACTCACTTCCTGGAGCCTGTTTCCTTACCTGCAGGGGAGTGTCCACCCTGCCCTGTGACCCTGCCAAGACTTAGCTGAGGGACTGAGCCTGAGGGTGCTTTGAGTGCTGGTGTCTGTGTCACCTGGAATCCCAAGACCAGGAGAAGGGAGTGTTTCCAACAGTCCCCAGGGAAGGCAGGAGCAGATGCCATCCGGAAATCTGTGCAAGAAGATGTCTGCTGTTGGTGTGAGCACAGGGACAGGGTGCTACGGACCCAGCAGATCATTTTCATGAGAGCTGCAATTAGGGGAAGTGGGGCTCATTAAGGGATGAGAGGGACAAGGTCTGGCTTCTGATGATGCTGTAACAAGGTTGCATCTCTTCTGTCCTGTGGCTGACCTAGAAGACCTTGACCTGGTGCTTGTGCTGGACCACTCTGGCCTCCTAGGGGTCGTGGATGAGAAGAGCCTGCCAGGCCGGGGACACAACCTTGGCGCTGGGGACATGGGTGACAGTGGCCAAGGCTGTGTAGAGCTCACGCGTGACAGGCACCTCCCCAGTGCATCAGAGGGAGGACACTGAGGCACAGAGATGTCGTGAAGCAGGTCAAGGTAGTGCTGCAGAAAGTGACCCAGGTGGTGCTGGTGAGCAGGAAAAAGGGCCCAGGACAAGCCAGGCAGCAAGGAGTTGCAAGGGTGGGCAGGGGAGTTCTGCCATGGCGACCTCAGGAAAGCCACTTAACCTCACTGGGACTGACTTTCCAATGTGTAAGATGGGTGAGCCTTGGTTGGGACCAGGGGCAGTGCTGGATGCAAAGGACCAGGTGGGTCTGATGGACCCTTCAATTCTGCCACATGCGGTGACCTCCCTTAGACAATGAGTAACCAATGGACATGGTTGGGTGCCAATAAACTCTATTTATAAAAACAGCAGCTCCTCTCACCCATGGTCTGCTGACTTGTGATTTCAGTCATGTTCCTTTGTTCCTTGTGTTTCATTATATTTATATTCTTAATATTTTCCCTCATATTGATTCAGGGGCATTCCTTAGAGTTTGGGAGAACCACAAACTGGATGAGCTAGTTATGGATCTGTACTTGTGGGAAACGTGAAAAAAAGCTAAATTATTTCTGTTTGAAAGGTTTATGGTCACTTCGAGGGCTGGCAGGCCTAGGGCCCAGTTCAGAGGCAGAGTGCTCGTCTGGCACACATGAGGCCCCGGCTCCACCCCAAGTTCTGCAAAAACACAAGACAAGACCAAACCAAGCCCAAGCCCAAACTCAACCAAATTACCACCTAGAAGCTCCTGAGCTGTGTGCCAGCTCTGCCTGCATGGGCAAGATGCCCCTCCGCCTCTTAGTTCTTAAAGCAAAGAGGCAGCTCCCATCATGACCTCCATCCAGGCTCCTGCATGGGGACTCACCTCTGCCCAGGGCTCTCCATCTGATGGCCCCTGGTCACCTCAAGTCCAAAGGATTTAAACCTGACCCCTGGTTCCCATGAGTTGGCCTCAGGTGCTGCCCCCTGCTTCCTCCAGCGCATCTCTGAATTGGGGGGATGGGGTGCTGGCCATGGCTCTGCTCTCCCAGCTGAGCCTTCAGGGGGCACACTTGCTCCTCTTCCTCTGTCCAGGTCTGGCCTTCTGTCCAGTGGTCCTTGCCTACTGCCACCTGCCTGGCAGGCACTGTTTTTCTTGGGATCCTGCAGATGGAGCCTGCATGCTTCCCCACGGGCCCTGGTCCCAGTCCCTTCCCTCTGCACAGTGTTCTGGTGGGCAGGTCACCCACCCGGGTCCACATATCCCACTGCCTGTCCTCACCACCTGTGGCTGCTGGGAGGAAGTGGCCCTTGTTCTTCAGCAAGTGCTGGCTGAGTGCCAGCCAGAAAGGGAGACAAGACCTGCATGGACACGGGCACTGCCCTGTAATTGGAGGACAGGATGGGTGACATCACAGAGCTGGGAAGGGATAAAGAAGGACATTTCATACTGCTTAAGGGAACCATAAATCAGGAAGACACAACGATAGTAAATATTTATGCCCCAAGCAATGGTGCATCCCTGTACATCAAACAAATCCTTCTCAATTTCAAGAATAACATAGGCCAAAACACAATAACTCTGGGTGACCTTAATGCACCACTGTCAACACTAGATAGATCTTCCAAACAAAATCCAACCAAAGAAACCATAGAACTCAATAACACAATTAATAAACTAGACTTAATAGACATATATAGAATATTCCATCCATCCATGAGCAGATACACTTTCTTCTCAGCAGAACATGGAAACTTCTCAAAAATAGACCATGTGTTATGCCACAAAGCAGCCCTTAGGAAATGCAAAAAATAGAGATACTGCCTTGTGTTTTATCAGATCATAATGGACTGAGAGTAGAAATCAATGACAAAATAAAAAAGGGAAATTACTCCAACACTTGGAGACTAAATAATATGCTATTGAATGAAACATGGATAACAAAAAACATCAGAGAGGAGATTAAAAAAATTTTAGAGGTCAATGAGAATGATGATACAACATATCAAAATCTCTGGGACACTATGAAAGCGGTACTGAGAGGAAAATTCATTGCATGGAGCGCATTCCAGAAAAGAATGAAAGGTCAACAATTAAATGAACTAACATTACAGCTCAAAGCCCCAGGAAAAGAAGAACAGAATAACAGCAAAAGTGGTAGAAGACAGGAAATAATTAAAATCAGAGCTGAAATCAATGAAATTGAAACAAAAGAAACTATTAAAAAAATTGACAAAACAAAAAGTTGGTTCTTTGAGAAAGTAAACAAAATAGACAAACCGTTAGCCAAACTAACAAAGAGAAGGAGAGAGAAGACTCAAATTACTGAAATACATGATGCAAAAGGAAATATCATAACAGACTCCACTGAGATACAGGACATAATGAGAAGCTACTTTGAAAATCTGTATTCCAAAAAAATGGAAACTACCAAAGACATTGACAAATTTCTAGAGACAAATGCTCCTCCCAAACTGAACCAGGAGGACATACACGATTTAAACAGATCAATATCAATCAATGAAATAGAAGAAGCCATTAAAAATCTACCATCCAAGAAAAGCCCAGGACCAGACGGATTATCAGCCGAGTTCTACAAGACCTTCAAAGAAGAACTCATTCCAATACTTCTTAAAGTATTCCAGGAAATAGAAAAGGAGGGTGCCCTAACAAACTCATTCTATGAAGCTAATATCACCCTCATACCCAAACCAGACAAAGACATATCAAGGAAAGAAAATTTTAGACCAATATCCTTGATGAATATAGATGCAAAGATCCTTAACAAAATATTGGCAAACCGTATATCCAAAAACATATTAAGAAAATTGTGAACCACAATCAAGTGGGGTTCATCCCTGGAATGCAAGGATGGTTTAACATTCGTAAATCAATAAACATAATCCATCATATCAATAGACTTAAGGATAAGAGTCATATGGTTATTTCAGTTGATGCAGAAAAAGCATTCGAGAAAATACAACACCCCTTCATGCTCAAAACACTAGAAAAAATAGGGAAAGTAGGAACATACCTGAATATTGTAAAGGCTATTTATGCTAAACCCATGGCCAACATCATTCTTAATGGAGAAAAACTGAAACCATTCCCTTTAAAAACGGAAACAAGACAGGGATGTCCTCTTTCACCACTTCGATTCAACATTGTCCTCGAAACTGTAACCATAGCAATTAGGCAGACCACAGAAATTAAAGGGATCCGAATAGGAAAAGAGGAACTTAAGCTGTCACTATTTGCGGATGACATGATTCTATATTTAGAGGATCCAAAAACTTCCTCCAGAAACCTTCTAGACCTTATCAATGAATTCAGCAAAATAGTAGGCTATAAAATCAACACGCATAAATCTAAAGCATTTTTATATGCAAGCAACAAAAAAGCTCAAAGGGAAATGAGGAAAACAACTCCATTTGCAATAGCCTCAAGAAAAATGAAATACTTGGGAATCAATATAATAAAGAGGTAAAAGATCTCTACAATGAAAACTACAAAACATTGAAGAAAGAAATTAAGGAAGACCTTAGAAGATGGAAAGATCTCCCATGTTCTTGGATAGGCAGAATTAATATTGTCAAAAGGGCCATATTACCAAAAGTGCTATACAGATTCAATGCAATTCCAATTAAAATCCCAATGATGTACCTTACAGAAATAGAACAAGCAATCATGAAATTCATCTGTAAGAATAAAAAACCCAGAATAGCTAAAGCAATCATTGGTAGGAAGAATGAAACAGGGGGTATCGCAATACCAGAACTTCAACTCTACTACAAAGCAATAGTAACAAAAACAGCATGGTATTGGCACCAAAATAGACAGGTAGATCAATGGTACAGAATAGAGGACACGGACACAAACCCAAATAAATACAATTTTCTCAAACTAGACAAAGGTGCCAAAAATATGCAATGGAGAAAAGATAGCCTCTTCAACAAATGGTGCTGGGAAAAATGGCAATCCATATGCAACAGAATAAAGCTAAACCCTATCTCTCACCCTGCACAAAACTCAACTCACAATGGATTAAGGACCTTGAAATCAGACCAGAGACCCTGCATCTTATAGAAGAAAAAGTAGGTCCAAATCTTCTCCTTTTTTGGCTTAGGATTAGACTTCCTTAACAGAACTCCCATAGCATAAGAAATAAAAGCAAGAATCAACAACTGGGATAGATTCAAACTAAAGAGCTTTTTCTCAGCAAAGGAAACTATCAGCAATGTGAAGAGAGAGCCTACAGAGTGGGAGAATATCATTGCCACTCATACTTCAAATAGAGCACTAATTTCCAGAATATATAAAGAACTCAAAAAACTCTACACCAAGAAGACAAATAACCCAATCAACAAATGGGCTAAGGATATGAACAGACACTTCACAGAAGAAGATCTACAAGCAATCAACAAACATATGAAAAAATGTTCACCATCTTTAGTAATAAGGGAAATGCAAATCAAAACTACACTAAGATTTCATCTCACCCCAATTAGAATGGCGATTATCAAGAATACAAGCAACAATAGGTGTTGGGAGGATGTGGGGAAAAAGGTACACTCTTACATTGCTAGTGGGACTGCGAATTAGTGCAGCCACTCTGGAAAGCAGTGTGGAGATTCCTTAGAAAACTTGGAATGGACCTACCATTTGACCCAGCTATCCCACTCCTCGGCCTATACCCAGAGAACTTAAAATCAGCATACTACAGAGATACAGTCACATCAATGTTCATAGCTGCTCAATTCACAATAGCCAGACTATGGAACCAATCTAGATGCCCTTCAATTGATGAATGGATAAAGAAACTGTGATATATATATATATATACACACACACACAATGGAATATTACTCAGCTATAAAGAATAATAAAATTATGGCATTTGCACGCAAATGGATGAAATTGGAGAATATCATGTTAAGTGAGATAAACCAATCTCAAAAATCCAAAAAGTGAATGATCTCACTGATAAGCGGATGATGACACGTAATGGCGGGGGTGGGAGGGTGGCAGGAATGGAGGAAGGAGGGACTATATAGATGGTAAAGAGAGGTTGGAGGAATGGGGGGGAAGGAAAAAAATAACAGAATGAATCAAACATCATTACTCTATGTAAATGTATGAATATCTAAATGGTATGCTGTTATTCCATGTACAAACAGCAACAACATGTATCCCATTTGTTTACAATAAAAATAAATTTAAAAAAATAAATAAATAAAAAATAAATTCCAGTGGGTGCCCCTCCCTCCTGTCCTTTGAATGTCTGACTGGCAACCATTTCCTATTTCAAACTCAGCAGAACAAATTGAATCAGGTGTGGAGACTGAGCTCAGTGGTGTTCCCCAAAGCCTGCAGTTTGGGCCCTGCGTAATCCTTCCTGTCCTCCTCACCTCAGAGCCCAGCAGTGGCCCGCTGCCTGTGGGGTCACATGGAGCTAAAGTTGCTCCTGCCCAACACAAGGGGGGCCCAGGGGCAGAAGGCAGCCATGTCCACCCAGCAAGGGAAGCCACGTGAGGCGGGTGGGGCGACCTCAGGTCCCCGCACAGGACAGAGGTCCCCTGGCCCGGGGCCCGTGATGGAGAGCAGCATGAGCAGGATGAGGAGGGTCAGTCCACTGGTCTCTGCTTCCCACCTGCATGGACTGGCGGACTGCTCTCCACCTGCCCCATTCCTGAGAAGTGACCAAATGCTGGCAGAGAACCCTCCAGCTTCTGCCTGGGGATCCAGACAGCCAGCGTGTCCCCATGTTCCTGGGAAGAAGGCAGAAGACTCCAGGCTGCTGGAACTCCGCCTCCTGCCCAACCCTCCTCCATACATGCATCTGCAGACTGGCCCCAGTGCTGACCCTGTGTCCCCGAATTAGGCAGATTCTGCCTGGTCCCCTGCCACCTGGTGACACTCAGTCCTAAGGGCTGGGATGTGTAGCAACAGGAGGGCACCTGTTCCTGGTTGTAGGCTCGCCTGCTTCCTGCCAAACATTGGCCCACCTGGGGCTGGGCACATGGGTAATGAGAGCCTGGCCCACCCACCCTTCCTGCAGATGCAAGCTCTGCACGGGGCCTCTCGGCCCTGCCTTATGCTCTGCACAGGGGTGCAGCCTGGCTCAGCCCAGATCTGACATCCTGGGCATCTGTTCCTCTTTGAATGATAATTTAATAATAAGCCTAATAATGACCCCCCACTTTGCATTCAGGAGGCGTGAGACCCTGCTGTTCACCCATGATCTGCTTTTCTTTAACAGATGCGGCCAGCCTAGGATTTCTATGCCTCTCTGAAAACATGGAGAACTGGCACAGAGACAGCAACCTGGACACTGGGATGGGGGTCTTCTGAGGCAGGGCTGCCACTGCCTCAACTCTCCCTTCCCTCAGGCCCTATCCAACTGTCTCCCTCCTGCAGGCGGCTGCGGGCCTTGTGTGGAGAAGTCAGGTCCCTGTCCACTGCACAGCCCCTCCCCGCCAGGCCCAGCAGGCTTCCCCATGCCTTCTGTGTGGCTGCCCTTCCCAGTTGCACTCCTGTCCCCTGAGGTCCCGCCAGGCTCCTCCCTCCATGCCTCCCCAGCAGGCTGGCCCTGTCACAACAGGGGAACTGCAACAAAGGAGACCTGAGAGCCAGAGGCCTGGGTGACAAGGGAGTTGGGCAGGGTGGTGGCACCAGAGGCAGGACTGGACCTCAGCAGGATACCATGCGGGACAGGGTGGCTTTGCTCCTCTTCCAGTCCCCTACACCTGCTGGTGCCCGCCACTGGCTACACTGGATGGCAGGGACCTGGGATACGCAGTCAGCTGACAGGCCTGAGGTCCATGTGGTGGTTGGGCATGAGGGTCAGCAGGTGGGGTCCCTGCTTCTGGACACAGCCTGTCCCATCCCCCGAGTGCTGCTCCAGTTCTCCAGGCCCCGGGCCTCTGTGTTCTGCATCCCTCTGACCTGGGCGCTGCCTCTGTCTCCCAGGAACCCTCTCTGGTCCAGCCGGTTAAGTTCTCTTCTTTGCTCCCTCCTGACCCTCTGGAGGCCACAGGCCCCCAAGGACACATGACTCTCTCTCCTGCCCTGCAGGAGTCACTATGGATTCAGGAGGTGCAGGTCCCCCATCAGGTCCAGCCACAGCCTTGCTCAGCTACCACTGTCACTCAAACTGGACCAGAGCACCTCCTGAAGGCCCCCAGGCTGTGCTCCAGGGCTGACCACCTCCTGCCAGGTGACCGAGTCTCCCCACTCATGGCACCTGCTGGATGGAGCAGGATTCCAGCCACAGCCCCACAGGAAGAATGACAAAGCCCCTCCTCTGGGCAAGTGGACACCCAGCCTGGCTTCCCTCATCACTTAGCTCCATATGACTTCATTCCAGGATGACCACAGCATGATCATAAAAATCACAGTGGTCCTCGTGGCCCCTAACTGCTTAAAGACTTGTTTCCAAAGGCAAGACTCCAGGGTCATGAAGACCCTGGTTCCAACTCCAGCTGTCCCCTGCACTAAGTGCTGTGACTCCTGGAACCAAGCATGGGGACAGGAGACAGATGCTGAGGCCGGGAGAGGTGCTCATCAGTGGAGTGCCATTCAGGCCAAGTCTCGGGGAAACAGGAAAGACGGGGGCGGGCACCATGCCAGGCCTGGGAAGGGACGGTGGGGCTGAGACCAGGTGGGGCAGGCCTCAGCTGGGGAGGGGAAGCTCCCAAATGGTCTAAGCTGGACCAGCCGGATCCAGTTCACGGATCCAGCCAGGTCACGGGACTGCCTGTAGGAACAGGGTCTACCTGGGGGTGTCTTGATGGCTGGGTGCCGGGCACCCTGAGGCCTCTGTGGAGAAGTGACCTCCTGTTTGTTCATGAGTCTGCCCCTGCTGTGCAGTGTACCCACGGCAGGGCCAGGTCAGGCCAAGGAAGGGCCAGTTTTGGAGCAGGCCCTCCTTTCTGCTGCTCCTGGTCTCGGGTCAGCGTGGCCCTCAGGCTGTGTCCCAGGACAGGGACCTAGAGTTGTCTGGCCTCACCCTCCACAACAGCGTTGCTGCCCACCCCCACTTCCATAGTGAGGAGGTGATACTGCTGGGCAGCGAGCCTCCTGGGTCTGTCTCTACCATGCCCAGGGCTGAGCTGGAGGAGAACAGTGCCTGCCCCTCAGGAAGTGAGCCAAGTGCTGGACACTGGGGAGCACTGCTCAGGACCCAAGTCACCTGGACACTGGACAAGGACTGGAACCTCGTCCCCACAAAAATGTATGATGGGGCTGACGCAGAATGCCAAAGTCCCTGGGCTCCCTCCAGGCTCCCCCAACAGTCCCAGTTAGGAAGCAGACAGCAGGCAAATGTCCTGAGGTTTACTCCCCCGGCCCACTGACCAAGCCAGCAAGATCAGCACCCACTGACGGAAGGAAAACTGTGGCTTGGGGCGCCTGGGTCTGCAGTCAAGGCACCTGGGACAGCTTCTAGAGCTCAGACGAGGCCGAGGCCTGGCTTCTCGGCTCTGCAGCGTCTCGCCCACTGCTGATGCTGGCGCAGCCCTGCCAAGGGACTGCCCTCAGGTTGCTGGTCAGGAGCGAGGTCTGTGGCATGTCCACAGGCCTCCAGCTTGTGAGCGGAGCATGGCTGGCACTGGTGACATCTCAGCTTGGGGCCTGATGCTTCAGTAACTGCTCTGAGGTGTCCCTGGAAGAGACCTGGTTCCTGGGCCATGTGACAATGACAGGTGGACAGAGTCCCCTGGACAGATGCAGGTGGGATCCTCACACAGCAGCCCTGGGGGAGGCATGGGCAGAGGCACCTATCTGCTCGGCACGTGGCTGTCCCATTCATGGGCTGCTGCAGATATCAGGTGGTGAGGTGTCGAAGCCTCAGAGAGGCCAGGGACCTGGGCTGGGACTTCCCAGCCTGAGCTGCTGGGCAGGGTCCTGCCTGGACAGCCTGGCTCCTGAGCACAGGCCTCGCCCGGCACTGCCTGCTCTGAGTGGGGTCAGGGTCCTGGCTTCAGGTGGCTGTGCCCCCAGGGCAAGTTCCCGAGCCTCTTCACTCTGAAACCCTGACACTTCTCTCAGCAGATGGGCCCCTGGGTGGACTCAGGCTGGTGGGGCAGAGCAACCAGTGGGGCCCTCTGGGGGCAGATACCCAGAGGACTCTGTCCCCTCCACCCTGGACCTGTGGCAGCCCCACTCCAGCCAGGGCCCCAGTCATGTGCCTCTGGTGCCAGCTCGAAGGGTCTGCTCCTCGCCGTCAGGGTCACTGTCCTGCAGCTGCTCCAGGATCCTGTCCAACAGCACAGACTACTTCTTCTTTGGGGGCTCTGGAGCCCAGATGGTGAGAGAGGAGGACGATGAGGGGTGAGGAGAGGGGAGAGGATAAGGGGAGGGCACGGGGAGGAGCAGAGGACTGGGAGGCAGGACAGGAGGATGGAGGATGTAAGGAGAGGGGAGAGGGAAGGAGAGCAGGGCAGAGGAGAGGGCGGCGTGAGGGCAGGGAACCGCCCAGAGCCCCTCCTGCCTCCATGTCTCCTCCCCATCGTTCCCACACAGGAGGCCCCTGCATCAGCCTCCTCCTCCCTGCAGGTCAAGGCCAACCAGGGCTGAGGGGACAAGCAAGACCCATTCCTGGGGCTGGAGGCCACAGACTCTCATGGTGTAGTGAGTGGCGGGCACCGAGTCGCAACTCAGTGAAGGGCCCTGGGGAGGCGTGGAGGGGCAATGGGGAGTGGCTGGTGGGAAGGGATATCTGGGGTGGGCTCTGAGGAGCACAGAGGAGTTCTCTGTGAAGAGAAAGGGAAGAGGGCAGGAGGGATGGAGGCAGGCGGCCTGGGCCCCCACGTGTCCCTCCTGGCATCACGGCCAGACTCCTCTCCACCCACAGCAGCTGTCACTGCCTGTGCAGGTGAGGGCAAGCCCGACGGCAGGGTGTGAGGTCAGCCAGAAGGGAGCAGCATGGATTTGACTTCTGGCCACGCTGAAGTCCACGTTATTGCCTGCAGTGGCGGAAGCAGGGGTTCAGGACACAGGGCAGCGAGGTCAAGCGCTGGGCTGCCTCTCTGTCAGTCCTTCTGCTGTGCCAACCGCTCATTGGTGGATAGTCCCCTCAATTTAAGACTTGATTTGCACAGAGCAGGTCTCAAGAGCCTCAGGCGGTTCCTGCTCCTCCTCCCCTCCAGCCTTCCAGGCGCTGAGGCCCCCAGGGTGGCAGCACAGCACTTGGCCCAGGGGGACCTGCCAGAGCTGCCTCCCCCCTTACTGCCCCCAACTGATGGATGCTCCTGGTCTGATCGAGCCCCATCACCTTCTCTCTGGGAACCCGACCCTCCTGGGAGCCCCTGGACATGTGCTCCAGGCACCTGTCACCTAAGAAGAGACTCCAGGTGCCTGGGGCACCACCTGAGCTTGTCCAGACTGTGGAGGGGGCCACCTGGAGGCCTGGCCCAGCTCCTGCCCACCCCACCCCCCACTGGCTCATGGCCTAGCACCACCTCCTAGCACCATGAGACAGCCTTTGTCCCTATTGCTCTGTGATCGCAGCTTCAGCACATGGCCTGGCATGCAGTGGGGCTCCTGACACCCCTGGGGGATGATCAGGTTGGTCCCCAGTCAGGGGGCATGGCTAAGCTGCCCACATGGTGGGAGCCAAGAACTGGGGCACGGGGCTTGCGGCTATCCCAGAGCCCCTGGTAATCGCCAGCTCAAGAGGTGCACAGTGGCCTCTGGAAATTGAATTTGTGGGCAGGTAATAGGCACCAATAAACAGAAGGCCAGCCATAGGGCTTCGGGACTGCTGCCCATGCCTGCAGCCACAGGGGTGGAGGGACCCTGGGCCTGTCCTCCTGGGCCAGGCCTGGCCTGGGATCCCAGGAGTGGCCACAGTCACTGCCTTTAGCTCCACAGGACGTTTTATTCTCTCTCAGCCTAAGCCTGGCAGTGGACCGGCCTCCCTTTGGGATGCTGGCCGGAGCTTCCCAACAGGTCAGACCTGAGCACTGCTCCCTGCAGGCCTGGTCCAGGCACCATGGACTCTGCTCACCACTCCCTTCTCCAAACCTCTGTGGGTGTCACCTCCCCTGGGAAGTTGAATCTGCGGTTGGTCACCAGGGCCCGGATCAGGCCTGTCACCCTGTCAACACTGCCTCAGCTCCTGGGCCACCTGCCACTCCACTCAGGCCCTGCCTGGCTGTTCCCTCCATCTGGGGAGCCACCCAGGGGCCATGGTGGTGAGGCTCCCCTGACCTCCCTACTTAAAGTCCAATTCTCCCCATGTCCCCCACTTCTGGTCTCTTCCTGTCCCTTCCCCACCGCACTCAGCTGGCCTGTTCCACTCTTGAACTTCATTATTCATCCACCTTGCTTGCCTCTTCAGTGCCCTGCTCTACTCCCGAACATGGGCAGTGGTATGGGGGCAGGCTGCGGGGTCAGAGGGAGGCCCACAGTAGAGGAGATACAGTGCCACCAGTCTAGGGCTAGTCTAGGGTGAGCAGCTGAGGGGTCTCCTTCCTGCAAGACCCTCCACACACCCCCACACCAAACTCTGCATGGACCAGCTGTGTGGCCTCAGGGAACAGCCTCTGCTCTCTGTGCCCCCCTGGTGGAGTGGCATGGCTCAAGGGAATGCAGACAGAACTGGTACAGAAGCAGGCTGTCGGTGGCTGGGCCACATGCCACCTCACCACTGAGCCAGGCTGTGGGGCCCAGGCCCTCTCCTCCAGGAGGCAGCCAGTGCCAACAGGCAGGACCCGCCATACCACACAGGGCCACCTGCTGTCACTGTCAGGACACGAGGGCACATGGTGACTGCCAGCTCCACTACCCAGGGGGTGGCCCTGGCTAAGTCACCTGCACGCCCCCCACACCAGGCCTGAGCTCAAGGTCTCTGCCAGGCCCTCCCACAGGACTTGAGCCAGGCCGAGGGCCCCAAGGACACCCAGCACCCCACCAGCCCTGCTTCCAGGGGCAGCTGAGTACCCCACTTCCAACATCAAAGCCCCAGCGGGTTTCCCACAGACACTGCAGAGCCAGGAAGGTGTCAGGTAAAGGAGGAGAGGACATCTGGACACTGGCCCTGGGAGGGAGCCTGGCAGAGGCGCAGCCTCCCCAGCCATCCCGCCAGCCCAACCTCCAGCCACCAGTCTGCATTTCTGGAGACACCTAATGATTTCAGATTTCAATCAATTCCTTGACAGAGTGCCAGCCCTTGTCTCTCTTCCCCAGCTGGCGCAGCCACCCTGCGTGCAAGGTGCGGGTGGGGGCCAGGCCTGTCAGGGGACAGGAGAGCACTTCATGGGTTTTGTTCCGGAGGCAGAACATTGAGGAAAGGCAAGCTGTGGGGAGAGGTGACTGGTGGGGAGAAGGGGCTCTGCAAGGAGTCCTGAGGAGAGGTGGCTGAGCAGCCAGGAGAGGGGAGGTCAGCTGGGCTCTGAGCAGAGGAAAGGGACCTGGGCTCAGGGCTTGGGGTCCAGGCTAACCTGGAATTTAGCCTTGCTGAGCCTGGCTGGGTGACCTTGGGCAAGTTGCTTCACCTCTCTGGGCTCACATTCTGCAGTTATCAAGGACAATGAAATGTACAGTGCCGACCTCTCCACCTGGGGCGCTGGAGAACGTGAGTCAGTGTAGCGCTGTCACCAGAGGCCTGGTTGCTTGGGAGGCTGAGGCAGGAGGATGGTGAGACCATCCCAAAGGCCAGAGTGGCTGTATGTGAGGGAGGCGCCCAGCCCACAGTGGGCACTCAGGATGGCGCTGCTCACTGCCATTCCTGGAGTCATGAAGGGAGGTCACTTCTCCCCCTCGCGGCCCCAGACAGATGCAGAGGCCACGGTTGAGGTCACCTCGAGGGTGGGGAGGGAGCCCCAGGAGAGCCCCGCCAGTGAGGTTGGCAAATGGGGAGCTGCAACACTGGCCCCAGCCCCGTGTCCTCCTGCTTTCCTGGAATCACCTCTCTGGCTATCACAGGCATCAAGACATGGCCAAATGGATGAGCCTGGCCTCAGGCGGGCCCTGGAGGGGCACCCACATGAGAGACTGGGGGTCCAGAGGGGCACTGCTGCACACAGCTGCACCCCTGCCCCTCCACACCAGGTGCTGGCCAGTCAACGGGGACAGGATACCCTGAGAAGGGCGGGCAGGCTTCAGCCCACTGTGAGCCGCAGGCCCCTGGCAGGGTCCTTTGTTGCAGGCCCAGAGCCCGCTCGGCTCCAGCAGGCCAGGGGGACAGGGCAGGGTGGGCAGAGGCAAGGTAGGGAGGTTGGCAGGGCACGAAAGGCCAGGCTCCAGGCTAGGACTCAGTGGCCTACCATCCTGGCCCTTGGGGACCACCCCTGGGGATACAGGCACAGGCACACAGGTGTGGGTGCCCTGGGGCCAGATGCCTGTGCTGGCCTGACCCCCACAATAGTGGTGCTCGGCCTGGTTCCTCCCTGGTTCCACCCTGCTGTCCCCAGGCAGGAGCCCGGGTGCCTCCCTGTATCTGCCCCTGGGCTGCTTGTGGAAGGACCGTGTGCTTATCTGTTCAAGGGGACAGCACCTACTCTGCTGGCCTCACGGGGCTCTGGATGGTCCCAGCAGGTATTTAGTACTGAGCACTCACCAAGCCCCAGGCTCATGCTGGGGCCAGGGCCGGGAGCTGAAGCACTGCCTGGGGCCTGGGAGCCAGGCTGAGGGGCAGCTGGGCTCTGCATCCCCAGGGTCCCGTCTTCTCTGCCTTACCTGGACAGCTCCTACGTGGACAGGACCGGCAGCATGCTCCCCACAAAGGACTCCAGGACACCGGTGGAAGGTCCCGAGGCCAGGGCAGCTCCAGGAGGGGCTGAACAAATGCTAAATGTTACCAAGCAGTACCAAGGTTACCTTTGAGGACACCCAGGAGCTACTCAGTGCGCAGCAAAGGATCCAGCTGCCCCAATTAAGCCTGAGGACACAGAACAGGGCTAGGACCCAGGCACCTGCAGGTTCTGAGGCGGTAGGCTGTGGACTTTCTTGAAGAGATCCCTGAGTTGGTGACACCAGCATTCCACTTTTCAGACAAGGAGGCAGTGACCTAGGTTGTGGGTATGTCATGTGACTGCTGGCGCTCCATGTGGGGCCTTCTCCAGGTCCACGAAGCCGAGGCCCATGCTCAGTCGCCTTTGCTAAAGCGGAGGACACCACATGACTCCCTCGGGAAGCAGGGACTCCACACAAAGGTGCGGGTCAGGTCTCCAGGCTGCACCCTGCACTGGGTAGACAGAGCCTGACACCACTGGTGCCTGCATCTGCTCCCAAGGGTGGGCAATGGGGGTCACCAGGGCCATGGGCACTGCTGTGACTGACCCAGTAGTGAGGGGCTCTGGTACACCAAGTTCAGCCTGGCCTGGTGAACTTGCTCTGGACATCAGGGAAGCATGGGGTCTAGGACACTGGTCTGGCCACTGGGAGACCATGCTAAAGGGTGGGCGCAGGTTCTCCTGACTGGATTACCCAGAGTGCATCCTGAGCCTGGGCTAGGGGTGCAGGCTAAGCCTGGGGGTTTTGGGATCGGTCTCATGTGCATCTGATCCAGCTGGAGAGATGGGGAGCTTTCTGGGGTGGGGACTCTGCAGAGGGGAAAGGAGGTGACCAGGAGAGCCAGGGCAGCACATGCCACACTGCTCGCACCTCAGGATCTTTCAGGTCTCAAGGGCTCGGCCAGCTTGGGTCAGTGTCAGCTGCCTCTCTTTCCTTTGGACATGGGCCCTGGGTGGAGGCAGAGCTGAGGGGGAAGAGATGGTACTATCTCCTCTGGGACCAGATAGGGAGGCGATGGAGTCACACAGTCCAGAGGCAACTATAGGGGCACAGGAAGCAGAACCTCCTTCCGGCCAAATACAACCCCTCTGCCTCCCGGCTGGCTGTGGATGCAGCACAGAGGACAGATTTTCTCCCCACCATTGTGTCCCTGGCAGGTACTGCGACCCGAATCCCTGAAAGCCTCTCAATGTTGTGACCTGCTGTCTTGTGACATGCTTGGGAAGAAAAGGACACAGTCAGTGGGGAGTTACCTTTCTTCCTCCGCTCTGCTCGCACTCTCACACACCACGCCCGATAACAGCACCTGATCCAGCGGTGCTGGAGATGACGAACCTGATGAGGGTCCAGGAGGGGAGGTCTGCCTGACTGTCCCTTCCCTCAGCTCCTCTGTCTCGTCAAAGTCTTGGCTGACACAGGTCAACTTTCAAAATGTCTTCCGAGACCTGTCCTGGTGGTTCCATTTTGCAGGCATGCCAATGTCCCATGGAAGGGGAACAGAGACCACCTGCCCACCTGCAGGGATGCAGTGGGGCAGAGCTGGGGCTTCCACCTGAGATCCGAATACCTTCCTGGCAGAGTTCAGGGCTGAGGTCAGGACTGGGGAGGGAACTGGGCATGGATCCTGGTGCCCTCGGGCCTGCCAGATCCTACCAGTGCTGGACAATGTGACCTCAACACAAAGGAGCTGGGTACTTTTCACCATAGAGAAGGGCACAGAGGGAACAAGACCCATCGGGAGGGCAGAGGCCCGCAGCCCTGACCTGACAGGCCCTGCTGCTGCCATGGAGGCCTTTGGGAAGAGGAGAGCAGGGCAGGAGGGAGCTCCCTCCTGGGGCAGGGCAGGGCCATCTCCAGGCTGGTATTCCTGCCTGGTGGCCTGCACTGGGATCCCAGAACGGAGGTCAGGGTCAGGGAGGGAACTGGGCACACATGCTGCCTGTCGACAGTCACCTCGATGCCCAGGGCCTCAGTTCTCCCATCTGCAGAATGGGCTGGTCATGCCCACCTCATAGGCTTCTGGAGGGACATGGAGGGAGCGCAAGCATGGGGTGTTCACGAGGCAGTGCCCACCTGCCTGCTGCAGCTGCCAGGAGGGCTCATCCCACAGGAGTGCTTCCGGGAGAAGGGGTGCAGCCTGTGCAGTTCAGAACATTGAAAGGGCTTCTCTGCAACCCCAGGTGGAAGTGCTGAGATGCCCACCTTGGCCTCCTCTGCCAGGTGGGAGCAGGGGAGTGGACGCCTGCCTCTGCTCAGGGAGTCACTACGCAAATAGCTGCGGACCATGCGTTTGTGCCTGTCAAGCCCTGTCGACAGGCACATGCACTTTCTGTATATCAGGATTTGGGGACTTATTGAGCCATGAGCTTGAGACTGGCTGCAGCCTCTGCTTCTCTAGCTTCACATTCACCCTGGCTCAGAGTTCCACTCTAAGGTGATGGCCTGGCAGGTGCCAGGGACTCAGAGATGAACCCAACGCTGACAAAGAAGAGCACAACTTTGAGCAAGCATGGGTGCTGCTAGGACGATGAACCAAGAAAGCGACTGCGACAGGGGAGGAAGAGCACACATAGGGGGGCGGCAGCTTCCTGGAGGTGGCATCCAAAAGGAAGGGGGCGAGGCACCTCATCAGAGGGAACAGAGTGGGCCAAGCCACAGGGCCCTTCCTGGAGTCGGGGAAGCAAAATGGAGACCAGGTGGCAGCCAGTAGGGCAGCAGGGGTCTGAGTCCTGCAGGCCTGGCAGGTGGCCATGCCTGGAGGCCCCAGGCTGCCTCTGGGTTCTGAGGACACTCAGGTGCAGTTGCTCCACTGCTGCTGCTCGGAGGCCCTGCTTTTCAGGCTCCGGGTGCACCACGCCTGGAAGCCACACCCTCAGGAAGTCCTAGGCTGATGCCTGGCTGGAGGCCTCGCTTCCCTGGCCAGGTGAAGAAACCCGCCCTGGCTTTAGGTTCTTTCTGCAGAGGAACAGGGAGGGCCTTGCAGCACCAACACCCCTGGGTGACACTGGGCCCTTGGCTGCCCCCTAGGAGGGGCCTGGATGATGGGACAATTGCACCTGGAGCCCATACAGGAGGACTGAGAGCCTTGGGCCCCAGGAGAAGGCCAGAGGATTATGCAGAGACCTTGGCATCATGGTGGGTCACAGGAGGGTCTTTCCTGGCCCTGTGCTGGAGCCTGCTCTCCCAGGCAGGCAGGAAGGGATGTGTTCCCTGACCAGATGACCCATCACTAAGCCAATGAACAGAATGGGAAGGAGGCTGGCACCTTCCTTTTGTCTCCTGGCCCAGGAGTGCAGGCACCTGTGATGGTAAGGAGGCCTGCAGGTGGTCAGTGTCCTGGCACAGGGACAGGAGGGTGGCTGCCCAGCTCAGGCTGGTGCTCCTGGGGACCCAGCTCCTCCTGCTTCCTGAGAAGCCCTGGACCCCGGAGGCCCAGCCCCCAGGCCGCACCTACCGTGGAAGTGCTCGGCCGTCTTCCACCACAGGGCCTGCAGGGTCACCTCGGAGTCCGTCCACTCCAGGAGCAGCCTTCGGCAGTACAAGTGGTGCTGTGGCACAGGGCTTTGAAGGCTGTCTGCATGGGGATGAGAGACAGAGCTGCACATGAGTTGAAGGCACCCTGGCACCTGCTGTCCTCCCTGCCTATGACACGCAGCACCCGGCTCCAGCAGGGCCGGGGCTACAGGCCACCTGCTAATGAGTGGTTCCATTGCCACAGAGGCTGCGTGTGCCCTGCAATCAACAGGCCACTGCCAGGGTCATGCCTGGCGCCTGTCCGGGACTCCTTTCCCATGTTCTGTCCTCTCTGCACAGGGCGACCCCATTAGCAGGGTCCCGACCCTGCCTGTCAGTATCAGCGGCTCCTGAGGAAGCCCAGCTCCAACTGGCCACCGTGCGACAACTGTGCAACCCGTGTCATTTGGTGCCAGTCTCCTTTGCTGGCCCTGGTGGCTCTGTCCCTCACACTGGTCTTGAATCTGTCCCCTTCAGTTTCTTCTGACTCCTATGGCTCCTCTCCCTTTCGCTGCTGTGTCCTTCCCTGGCTCTGCAGCTTGCACCTATGACAGGTCCACACAGCTGACCTGCATCTCCCAAAGGAGAAACCCTGGGGCCACCCCAGTGCTCAGGGGACCATCTAGGAAGAGGCAGCTGCAGAGAAATCAGCCCAGGTAAGGGACACTGGAGTAGGAGGGCCCCAGGCCACCAGGACCTGCTGTTGAGGGCTGCGTGGAGACAAGCTGAATGCAGTGTGGCTGGAAGCCTGTTGATGAGACCACAGGCCAAGGCTGCCAGCATGCCAGCCTCCACAGAGGTTCTTGAAGGATCCCACCCTGGGACGCTCCACTTGGGACTGCTGGACAATATGCTGGTGGCCACCCCGGGAAGGGAGGTGGTGCCTGGGGAGCTGCCTCCATGAAGGGGGTGTGGGGGGATCTCAGCACGACAGGCACAGGAGGGCACCTGGAGCCTACTCAAGAGAAGTGGGACCCAGAAAGATGGCGGGTTTGGGAAGCGCAGCTCTAAGGACAACAAGTGGCTGACAGAAACACGGCTCTCCATGCTGCTTCTGAATAGGGCCAGGTGCGGGAAGATTTCTGTTTCCCTTTTTTTAACTTTTCCAGGTGGATATAAAACTGCATCTGGACTCTGAGTGGAAAGGGCCCATTCAGAACTCTAAAACACAGGCACACTCAGCTGGCGACAGGGAGATGGCCCAATCGGGGAGCGGGGCCTTCAGGAAGTGAGAGAAGCTTGTGGGGAGTCTGGCGTGGCGGAGTCTGGCGTGTTCCCTCCTGGTGCCACTATCCCTGAGGAGCCGTGTCCCAGGGAGTTGTGGGTGGGGTCGGCCGAGAGCAGCATCTGCCGGATTCTCAGCCTCAACTTGGAAGGAGACAAGGCCCTGGGAGGCCCAGCTTCTCTGCCTCCTGTGGTCACACTGTCCTTCGACCCTGGGAAGCCAGTTCCCACTCCTCTACCGCTCTCGTGCCTAGAGAAGCCTGTTGTGGGAGTCTCTAAAAATTCCCTCTCCTGGCCCCTCACGGGCCCTCCTGGGTCCCTCTCCTCTCTGCATCCCTCCCCCACTTATACTAGCCTTGCTTTGAAAGGGCTTTCCGCTACAGGTGAGGTGGTGGGTCAGCTTACAATGGGGTCTCTGGCTGGGCACCTCGGTTCAAATCCCCCTTCACTGTGTGATCTTGGGCAAGCTGCTTAACGTCTCTGAGCCTCAGCTTCAACGTGCGGAAAGGAAAGGGAGCAGCAGAGAATGGGAGGCTCCTGCATGGTTCTGCTGGAGGCTGTGCATCATTGTGCACCCCGACTTCATTCCCACGACAGGGAGCAGGAACAATGGCGGGTCCACACAGCAGCTCTTTGCAGGAGCAGCTACGATAGTATGCGGTTCTCCAGAAACAGCAGTTACCCATCTCCTTCCAGTCCCGCCAGCTGATGGAAATCAGGCTGCATTCCCGAGTGCCCATTGTCTTGGTGGCCAGAACCTGGTGGCCTCAAACTGTCACAGGCAGCAAAAATGACCCGGTTCCAGGCTAAACTTGGCCTTGGATAATCCAGCATGATTGGGCTTCATTAAAAATGTGTAAGGAGAGCTCGGTAGAGTCGCAGCATCCTGGGGGTGAGGTGGGGCAGAGGAGGAGGAGGAGGAGGAAGACCTGGGCTTCCAGGGGCACCCTGAGGTACAGAAGGTTCCAGGCCAGGCAGGGGAGTGGAGGCCCTCTGCTGCCCTGGGCTGAGGTCTGCCAGCTGCTTCCTCCCATACTGACCCCACTTAGATCACCACCACCTCCCCGCTTTCCTAGGGCCAGCTGCAGGGTGCCTGGTGCCTCTGCCCAACAGCCTCCAGCATCTCTGGAGAGCCTTGTCCCTGGACCATGGATCTCTCCAAACCCTGCTTCTGCTGCCTCCCATCCCTGGGTGGGAGCCCTTCGTGCTGAGGACCCTGGATTTCCTAGCGACCAGGGACTGCAAGGACCTTCTCCCCTCACTATGAAGGAAGCCGAGTGAACAAGGCCCGCAGCAGGCCAGCTTCCCACTCCTTTTCTTTTTGGAGGCTCCATGCTGCCTCCCCGACATGGGCCCTGGATGCCAGCCTTGTGCACACAATTGCTGGCGGCCAGGAGGCTTGCCCTTCTCACACAGGCTGTGGACAGGTGCTCTCCCAGAGCCCAGCATACCTGTCCTTCCTCCCTGCAGCTGTCCCTGCCCAGCAGCACCTGCCAGTCTCCCTGGCCTGACCTCAATCCCTGCAGGGAAGGCACTGTGCTCAGTCCACACCCAGAGCAGACCATGGTGTCTCCTTCACTGAGCATCTCCAGTCTGGGTGGGTGGTGAGGGTGGCCCTGGCTGGAGAGGGCGACCTGGCTGAGTGTCCTGAGGGGTCCCTTACAGTTCTGCCCCTCAGACCACGGAGACGGCAAGGGCAGGTGGGAGCAGGTCTGGACTGGAGAGCGAAGCCCGTGGACCCTGACTGGACACATGCAGTCTTGGTCTGCCACTGCGCCCAACATGCAGGACTCTGAGACTTCACAGGTTGGGGATAGTGACCCATGCTGCCAGCACCCAGAGGTCAAACCAGCTGGCTCGCTGGGGAAGACTAAGGTCCAGAGTGGAACATTGAGGGTGCAGTCATAGGCAAAGAAGAGGCCACAGAGGAGTCACCCTGCCCTTGGGAGCCATTTCCTGCTGTTTTCTGATGGCCAACGCTGGTCATTCCTGGCCAGCCCCATGTAGGAGGCGACTCCTGGGCCCGTGGCCAGGGCTCCTTTGCACTCTGGTTTCCACAGAGGCCAAGTGGATGGGAGGCCCAGTGGGGGAGATAGCCACTCCTTCCCTGCTCCGCCTGTAGGACAAGAGCTCTGGCCCTTGCCTTTTCCTCCAAGTGTCCCTTTAGCCTAAGTGAGATGACAGGTCCCCACCCTCACTGGTCCCTGTTGAGTCCCTCAGCCCTGCTTAGCCCTGCACACATCTCTGAAGTTCAGGTGTGTTCTGACCTTGACCCTGGGACCCCAACTCCAGGGCACCTGAGCTCCTTTCAGGCAGTGCACCTTGAGTCTGAGCTTTGCTCAGAAGCCATGTGGCCCCCGGGGGCACTGAGAAGCTCCCACCTGGTCCCAGGGCCTCCCCACTGTCCATGTTTCTGGCAGCTGCCCAGAATCCTGGCTTTCACTCTCCTCTGACATAGACATGGACCACAGATCTGGGGAGCCAGGGTCTCCCTGCCACCTCATCCAGATTCCCGGGAGGTCTGCTCAGGTGGCGTGTGGATGACAGTGCAGGTAGACTGGCCAGGACTGGCGGCCATCTTGAAGAATAGAAGATCCTGGAAGGTGGCCAGCACAGTGCTGGGCCTGCCCTTTTCACATCCTCCCTGGAGACAAACCTCCTTCTCCAGCAACAAAAGCTCATTGCATGGCCTTGGCAGGACTCTTGTCCCACAGGGCTGCAAAGGAATGCCTGGGTCCTGGGCAGAGCCGGGACAGACTCCTGTCTGCTGCTGCCCAGGGTGCCCTCCTACTCCCTGGGGAACCGTCCTGGCAGGCAGAGGGCTGCATCTCCCACATGAACATGGGCCACGCTGCCCTGCCCTGACCAACTGTGCCCCCACACCTGGAGTGAGCTGCTACTGAGCTGGCTAAGGATGACCAGCAGGCCCAGGGGCAGGGCACTGAGCACAGCAAATGGGGGAAACTGGCTGGCAGGGCTGCTGGGGCACGCAGAGGCCAGTGTTGTCCCCTACTCAGAGTCCCGTGAGCCATCTCTCGGCAGCCCTGTCCATAGCTTCTGGCCTGCACTGTGCTGGCACAGTGGGATCTGTGCATGACAGAGGGCGACTCTGGGCCCTTCTGACAAAGGGCCCCAAGTGGCAAGAGTGCACTTCCAAGACAAGTACCCGCGGCCGCTCCCAGCCTGCGGTGTCTGGAGCACCTAGACTGACGCTTCTCCCTCCCGCCAGCGCACAGCAGTTCTGCAGCTGAGGCCAGAGACAGGGCTGGGCCGGGGGCCAGTGGCACTCTGGTCGGCAGTGGGCACAGAGCTGGCTCGGCTGCGTTCTGGCTCCCTGACCTGACAGGGAACTTCTGTCTTCACTTCCTCAACTGCAAAATGGGGACACCCTGGCCTCATAGGACACCAGAAGACCAAGTAAGACAAGGGCTGCTTCTCCAGGCCCAGGCTCAGCACATGATGAGACCAGGCTCCCAGAGCCCATGGCTGCCACTGGAAGTGAGTCGCAGGAGGCCGTGAGCACAGCAGGCTCTCCAGCTCAACTGGGATCTGCCCCTTCCCTTGGTGGCTCTCGCTGATGGCCTGGTACATCTGGAAGGAGGACACTGCCCCTGAGGGCTTGGTCTGGAGGTGCACACATCTGGAAGTGGCTTGTCCTGGTTCTAGGCTCTCGGTCCATACGTGTTGGCTGAGTCTGAGTCCCTGCCTTGAAGGGTCAGCTTAGGGTCCATACTCATCTTCTCTTCCCTGCGGCTGTGCTGATGGACGCTTGGTAAACCCGCACATGGAAGCAGAAGGCCTGAGTGCACATGCGTGCCTCGCACATTGTGGCAGAGTGGGCCGGGATGGGTTCCTGATCTGTTCCCAGCCAACGTGCTGGAAGGCACAGAGCAAGAGATGCCTGGGTACCAGGCAGGCTGCCCCAGCTCTGCAGTGCCATGGGCAGTGCTTCCCAGCATCTTCCATCTCATGCTCACACCAACCCCAGGGCAGCAGTGTCCCCTCATGGGGTGTTGGCTGGGTCCAGGAGTCAGGGTCCCTCCTCCACCTTTTCCCAACAGGGAAGAGGCGACTCTGGGTCGCAGCCACACCAACCCCAGGTAACTCTGCTGGAGAAGCGGGATGGGTACGGTGCACCTGCTGCACCCCTCCTGGGGTGGTGTCCCTCGCTCTGCTGCACTCCCACAGGCCGGGCCCAGCCCGGCCGTCTGCCCTTGCATGCGATCAGGTGGGCATGTGCTGACACCACAATGTCCAGACGGGATGGCTCCCCGTGCTCCACGTGGCTCCCGCAAGCAGGGAGCCTGTGTAGCTGAGAAGCTTTGCCTGGCCCATCCCTGCCTGCTGCAGGCCCATCAGCGGACCCTGTAGTGACGGGAGGCCTGGACAAGCCCCGCAGTGTCCCCTGGCCAGGGGCCACTCGTGTCCCTGTGGCTCCCTGTGCCCACTCTGGCTTGGTGGGATGGCAAGGAACCTTCAGGGAGCCGTGAGCAGCAGCGACTGGAGCCGGACTGTCCTCCACAGCAGAGGCGCTCTGCTGCTACCAGCTGCCAATCCGGCTCCCCCGAGTGTTTATTTAAGCCAACACATTGCTCTGCTAATTGGAGAACATTCCATGTGAAAACAGACCTTTTAAAACAACAGCAACGGCGGCAAATATAAACAGCTGCAGCTGCAGAAGTACAAAGGCGTGGTTGGGGAAGGAGAATTAAAGGTACCTTGTGTGGGAAGAACCCATTTTCTGGTTCCTGGGCACAGCCAGCTGGGCCTTGTGGCCCTGCCTTCCCCGTGCCCTCCTTTCCTCCTACAGGACCTGCCTGGTCTGGGCAAGAGGAGGCAGGGCGGCTTCCGAGGGGCGGCCACTCAGCCAGTGGGGAAAGGCGCACCTGGCTGGGCTCCTGGGCTGGCCTCAGGCTTGGCAAGGGGAGGCAGGGAGGCCTTGCCGCTGCACAAGGAGGAAGGCCACTGATCCTCTGGGGCTGGGGAGGCTGTTCCCAGAGACCATCCAAGGAACAGCCTCGGCCTTCCTCCCAGAAGCCCCCGAGGCATCAGGGCCAGGTGGGAGTCGAGGGTGTGCTGGGAGGAGGGGCAGCAAGAGAGGGCACTGGGTTAGGGGACCCAGCCAATGGGGTGGAGGAACCAGGCTGTCCCCAGCTGAGGAGCACTGGCTGTGTGACCCTGACCAGAACGAGGCCTCTGAGCCTCCATCCTCCAGCTGTCAAGTGCCTCCTGCCTGCTTCCCCAGAGTCCTGCCAGGGTCAGGGCATGACACCTGCAGTGCACGGACTGTCCGGCAGAGTGGGATTCTGGAAGTCTGACAGGTCCACCAATCAGAGGTACTGTCCTCAGAGAACGCAGGGAGCATGAATGGCTGACAGACAGCTGTGGACAGATGTGCCCAGCATAGGCCCAGGATCCTGGGGAGGCCCTGCATTCAGCTCTGTGTGGGTCCTTGTCATGTGATGCCCTGTCCCCTTCGCTCCTCAGCCTTTGATTCTCAGCCTCCATCCTCTTCTCTCCTCAGCCTCTGTCTCCTTCACTCCCCAGCCTCCATCCTCTTCACTCCCAGCCTCCACCCCCTTCACTCCCCAACCTCCATCCCCTTTGCTCCTCAGCCTCCATCCTCTTCTCTCCCCAACTTCTGTCCCCTTCACTCCTCAGCCTCCGTCTCCTGCTTCCCTGCAGGACGTGGGGAAGGTTCTTTGAAAATGCTGCTGTCACACCTGGAGGGCTGGATAACACCAGCGCTGTCGGAGGGACTGATGTTTACTGTCAGGACATCAGGAGCTCATAAAACGTCCTGGGTTTGGAGAAGATGCCAGCTTGTCCACCCGGCTTCCTGTGAGCAGGGCGATGGTCACCACACCTGTGACGAGGGCCTACGGCTGGACCCGCCCTCAGTGCACAGGGCATCTCAGCGGAAGGCTGGACTGCACTGCCCATGGGTTCACAGGCTCCACTGCGACTGGTGGAGTCAGGGCAGGAATCAAGAGGGAGCACCTCTATAGATGCCCCAGGGGTCCCGGGCATGGCAGGCCAGAGGGGATGATGCGTTCATGCGGGGACCCTGTCCTGTGTTGAGGTGGCGCTCGCGATGCCTCTGCTGTCCTCAGCTACCTGGTTACTCTGAGCTCAGCCCCTGCAGCCTCTGCAGGGCCCCAGATGCCAGGTGAGACCTTCATCTCTGGAGAGAGGACAGAGGACTCAGGGTCCCTCGTTCAGGGGCAATGGAGGCGGTACATGCTCGGGACCATCGTGGTGACTGGTGTGGCGGGGACACCTCAGGCTTTGCCTAGGGCAGCTGCTTGGGGAGCACTGACTGCTTGAACACAGCAGCGGCTCCTGCCGGCTGCACCCATTCCCTGCTCTCCGCCCTCTCCTCCTGCCTGAGGATCGCTTGGAACGGGCATCTCAGCACAGCAAGTGTCAGGTGTTGCTCCCCATGGTGGCACTAAGCAGAGGGCACCAAGGCCTTGCAAGACCTGAGAGGGTCCTGGGTCAGGGTCTACCAGGCCTGAGGGGTTGCTAAAGCAGGATTTGGGTCCCAGAACTTCCAGGGGGCGGCCGGGCAGGGGCTGGGAGGCTCCAGGTGACCAGCTCTTCCTGCTCAGGCCCAGCCCCTGGGCCGCCCGTCATTTACAGGGCCCGAGTGACCTGTGATGAGCAGACTGCAGAGCGTGGACCCCTGGGTCAGGGTGGAGTGTGAGCCTGGGCACAGACAATGAGGCTGTCCAGAGCGGCCAGTGAGGCAGACAGCAGGCTCTGAAGAGCTGTGGCTGGGACTTTCTGGAAGCCCCGCTTTCTGGGTGTGAGGACTGTGAAGGGCCTGAGCCCTGGTGCTGGGGGAGGAGCTGCCACAGGCCTGTGGGGCCAGGGTCAGCTTCCTGACTGAGGAGGGTGGGTGCACCACTCCTGAGACTCGGCTGAGCCCTCCTGTCCTCAGATCTCCCAGGAGCCAGGAACGGAGGCTGGGAAGGGACAGCTTGGAGGAGCTGCCCCTCCACACGGAGCCCTGAGGGCTGCACGCTGTTGGGGACACTGCAGTCTGGCCTGGGTGCCCAGCGTGGCCCCTGGGTGGGATGCCCTCTCTGTGCATGGGCCTCTCTCCTGATGACCCTGACTGTTCTCACTGCAATGTGGTGCGGGGCTGGCAGTGTCCAGGCTGGACACGCAAACCTGGTCTGACCCTCTAGACCCAAGTGCAGGAGGGTGCCTTGCTGCTGGCACCTCCCCCGCCATGACCCCTTCACGGTCTACAGGAGGCCGCCCAGAGCCAGCTGTTCCTGGAACACCACTGCACCCTGGCCTCAGGTGACTCTGCCAGGAAACTGACCACCACCCACAGGGGACCTGAGCTCCCATGGCAGGGGACGCAGCGCGGGGATGCCACCTGCTGCAGGCTGGTTTTGTGGTCTGTGTGCTAACAGCTAGTGCTGGCCTTCACAAGAGGCGCTTCCCAGGACAGGAGCCTGCACTGCCCCCAGCACCTCTGCAGGGAGCCGCCCTACCCTGCCCAGCACCTGGGGACTGGGGGAGGGTACCTAGCCCTCGGCCTTCTGTGCCCAGAACCCTGGAGGTGTGCACACCTGTGGACAAAGGATGGCAGCCTGGGGGCCGGGCACTGTGGCAGTGAGCAGGGCACGGCTGAGTCACGTGCAGCACTCACCACATGCTGGGGTGAGCCACCTACTGTGCCCAGGCAGGGTGGGTGCTGCCACCTGGGAGCCCACCTCTGCTGCCTCCCTTGCTGCCACAGGCCTGCTGCCCACAGGGTGCTGTCCCTCGGGCCCTGACTGGAGGCATGGAAAGGCTGCTAGCTAGCCCAGGAGAGAGGAGCAGGTGTCCAAACATGGCCACACATCCACAGCACAGGCACCTGGCACGAGGGCAGGCAGGCCCCCAGGGGTGTCCCAGAGCCCGTGGGGGTTGTGCTGTGATCCCGGGCTGTACCCTGGGCTCCAAGCAGCTGACCCTCACTGGACCCCTCGGGACACCAGGGGCAGTTTCAAGAAGCACCTGCCCTCTGAAGGACTCCTCGCCAGTGCAGGGCGGGGCCACCTGCTGCCAGGAAGGGGAAATGCCACCTGCAAGCAGAGCTCCCAGGGGGGAAGTCCACAGGGAAGCCTGTGAGTCCCCTGCCTGCTGGAGCTTGGGCCTGAGAGTACAGTGACTGAGGACACAGTGGGATGCCTGCTGGTGGCAGGCAAGGACCCCGTACCCACAGCAAGGCCAACTTGCTGTGCCCCAGCTCCAAGCAGAGGCCTCACCTCAAAGAGCTTTGGGGCTGGATTTGGCTCAGCAGTTCGAGGCCCCCAGAGGAGGTGGGGTTGGCAGGAGGTCCCCTGCCAGCGCCTCCAGGTTTGGAGACAGGTTCTCCAGGCCCACGTGACACAGTGGGTCAGGCCCACAGGCAGCATTCTCTGGGGGTGCACCCTCTTCTCCCTGGCCCTGGGCAGCAAGTGGAACAGGCAGGGAATGGTCAACTGGGGGATGCTGATGGGAATTTTTGGTTCCACTCTGAGATGCTGCAGGCTCTGGTGCACCTGTCCTCCACTTCCCAACAGGGAAACCATTTGCTGGGGGAGCCCAGACTTGTGCATGTGTGGCCAGGCCACGGAAGCCCCAGGTTTTGGGCCTGGGGTCCAGTCTGCCTCCATATCCAGCTGGGAACCCCATCCTGAGCAGGCAGGACGTGGGAGGTGCCCATGGGGCTTGGGCTGGATTGACACAAGCTCTGTCCCCTGTACCCCGTGTCCCTCCCCAAGCCTTCCTCTGCTGTCTGAGCCTATGCCAGAGGAGCTCTGGAGGACACCATGCTCCTCCACAGGGATCACACAGGCAAACACGGCTGGACACTGTCGCTGACTCCCCATGAGCCGAAGCTCCGAGAGCAGCTAGGCCAAAAGGACTAGGCTTCCTGGGGCCTCCCTGGCCTTGTCATCTCGCTGCCCACCTCAGCCCCATCCTATGGTCCATTTGTCAAATAAATACACACAAATTGCTGCCAATAAATATTTAATGAGCCCGGCATCTGAAGAGAGGTGTTACTTGATTTGAAAACCTCCACACACGCAAGGCCACCTGGGCGCCTACCTGCCCCTGATGGTCTTGGATGCTTCAGGGCCAAAGACTGACTGGGAAAAAACACAGCGAAGGCTGTAAGCTCTTGAGAAACGACATAAGCTAAATCTGAGGCGTTAACCCGTGGCCTTGCCAGCATGACCAGGCATTTGCCAGTCCAATTTATGGAGGCAGGACAGTGTGCAAATGCAGCATTATGAATCCTCAAAATGAATCTGCATGTCTCCCCGGAGCTCTGGGTGGCTCTGCCCCTCCTGGCACCTCCTCTGCGCAGATGACTAGGAATGGCACTGGTGGCTGGGCCAGCCTCCTGGGACGGGAGAAGCCAGAGCTAGCCTGTCAGTCTTCCTGCTGTGAGGAGGCTCCTGGTTCATCTGGAGGGGGGGCAGGGTTGGGGACAGAGGCCAGGCAGGTGGGATAAGGTAGTGAGGTTGGAGAGCAGAGAAGGCCAGCCCACAAAACCTGCTTTATTATGCCATCTAAAGGCCAGCACATCCCATGACAAATATGCCACCTCTCACCACTTATCCAAGTCCCCATGCCTCTGTTGGAGGCTTGGTGAACAAGTTGCATGGTAGGAACATTTGGAAACATGAATCTGTGGTTCCACCTTCTTCAGAGAGGGGCTGGGGCCCCAGGGGTGATGTGCGTGGTGGTTACAAGACCCAGCATCTGCTGGTAGGGACAGAGGGCCCTGGTCCCCTGACAGCCCTGGTCTCCACTAGCCCGGAACAGCCTTTCCTGACCTCCCCAAGGCTTGACTGGCTGTGGCCCTGGACACTGTGGGGTGGGTGGACACTGTGAGGTGGGTGGACATCCATTCTCCTGTTCTTTGTGGGGCTGAAGTCAGCTCTGCATCATGGAAATCACAGTGATCTTGTCACCCTGCATCTGCAGCAAGCAGCACAGTGCCCCAGCTCTGAGGGGACACCCTGAGAGCCCAACAAACAGGCGATGGTAGCCCCAGTTGACACTGCCACTGGGGACTGACGCCTGCCCTCCCGGGGGGGAATGTGGGGTCCACACAGGCATGTCTGTCAATAGCCCTTCCCCAGGGTACAGATAGGGACCAGCTCAGGGCAGCAAAGCTGGAGTGAGTGAAGACCCAGGCCTGGAAACTCTGCCTGCCCTTCAGCGCAGCCACTTGCAAGAGCACGGTCTCTTTTCTTGGCCAGGTTGACATGAGGCAGGAGACCCTGTAAGCGGGGTGAGGAAAGCCTTGTGTGGCCCCCACAGATGCAGAGCTGACTTCAGCCCCAGGGAAGGCAAGGGAATAGCCCCATAGTTCCAGGGACCACAGGGCAGGAGGGAGATGCCTGAGCCTTCCATCCAGTCCTGTGGAAATCTAATGATGCCTGCAGGGCCCACAGCCTTGGCCCTGTGTGGCCTAGATTTCTGCTGGGTTTCCTAGCCCTGATTTCTGACATTCTAGCCTGTGTGTGTAGGAGCCAGAGAGGGAGGGGTGGGAAGGGGAATTGAGGGGATGGGTAGAGGGGAGAGGGGAGAAGGGGAGAGAGGGGCCTATTGAGTTACTTCCTCCTCTGCAGCACTGGATGCTTCATACATGGTAAATAGCCCAGGGTCTGGAGAAAGGCGAGGAGATAATGAAGAGGTAGGAAGGAGCTGGGAGGAGGGACTGGCAGAGCTGGGCATCTGTGGCAGTGGAGGGGACACTGTGGAGCTCAGCAGGGGGTCTGGGTCCACCAGAGAACTTGGCAGGGATGGGGAGCTGGGGTCTTAGGGAGGGCAGAGCCAGTGAAAAGCTGTGTCTGGAGGCCCTGGCAGCTGCAGGAGAGTGACTCTGAGGAGCAGGGTACGGTGGAGCTGGAGGATGGGGCTGGATCCAGAAGGAACTTTCTGGCATCTGTGGACACTTTCAGAAGCACCTGTGTCCTGAGGCTTCAGCATGCCATCACTGCTGCCACCAAGGAGGGCCTGCCAGGATTGGGTCTCTGAGACACACCACCTTCAGGGGTGATAGCAACTGAGCACGAGAGCAATGCCAGCTCTTGACTTACAGTTGAGAAAACCAAGGGCCCGAGAGATGGCTGATGGCCACTGTTAGGGGCAGTTGTGGCTCGTTGATAGCTCTCAGAAAAATGCTCCGCAGACACAAGATCTCACACAAGGGACTTTATTTTATGCGACGACTCACATCCGCTCAGGGAAAAAAGAAAGAAGAAAGAGAGAACATGGCGCATGGCTTCTCCCAGATATTGGAATTTTGCGGGCTGGGAGGAACCAATCGCAGAGGAGAATTTTTGCAGACTGACTGATAGACCAATAACATGTTAGAACGTAACATGGGAGGCAGGAAGATGACAGCAGCGTAAGCCGGAAATTCCTGTAACTTAAGAGACAGGCAGAATGCAGACTGACAGGTGATGGGGAGGCTGAAAATTCCTGTAATGGAAGAGGTGGGCATAGATTGACAGGTGGTGGGGAAGTCAGAAATTCCTGTAATGGGAGAGGCGGGTGGTGCACAGATTGACAGGTGATGGGGAGGCCGGATCCCTTACAGCCACATTCACAGCCCTGGGACCCAAGGCCAGGAGCACTCCTGTCCTGTCCTGGGTGACCCTGAATGCTAGCGACAGTGTACAGGATCACGTCAGGTCAACGCTAACAATGGCAGAGAGATGAAGCCAGAATTAAGGACAGGTAGTTAGTGTAGAAAAAGGGGATCAGGTCAAATCCAGGAAATGAAGCCATGAAGCCATCTGCCTCTGGAAGTTGGAGACTGCCCCAGGAAGAATGGAATGTCAAGGATCTTCAGAGCCCATTGATTACTAAATTTACCTGCCTTTATCAAGGACTGCAAGGAGCTGCTAATTAATGCCCCCTGGGCCCTTACCTGCCTGAATCACCTTGTCCCTCCCCCTGCCCATCCCTTCTCAATTAATGCAAAACCAGGCCTAGTCACTGTAGGCAGGAAGGAGAGATAAGGGGGGAGAGAACTGGAGAACAAAAGAAACCCTAACCTATAAAAGATGTAGGGTGCGTTCACTTCTTAGAACATCAGCCATGGCCCCCTTCTTCCTGCCGGGAGAAGTTTGTATTATTTAAATAAAACCTGCTTAATATGCTTGCCTTGACATGCTTCTATAGTGTTCAATCTTCAACATTAGAAGGAGTAAAACTCGTCACCTTTAAATGGCAGTATCAGAGATATGGGGAGAGAATAAGAGGAGGAAAAGAAAGGCTGGGGGAGAAACGGATGAAGCTCCATGAGCTCCGGAGATAAGGGAGATCAAAACATGGTCAGGCCATCGTGAGGTCACTCCAATGCCAGGTCGGAAGACCTCCCAGGGAAGTTCTGCAGGAACCTTCCTCCCAGGGCAAAGGCCAGGGGACTCCTCCCCAGGCGCTCCTCGCTGTGTGGATAATGGAAACCACAAAATAGCAAATATCCAAAGCTGTGAATGAGGAGGCTGCCAGACCCTTGAACAGGTCTCCGACCCTGACCCCGTGCTTACACCTCACTCTGCCAATTTTACCACTCACCTGGGTGCTCCAATTACCCCTCCCCACTCCCTCTGCATGAGGGGCACGTGACTGGGGTCCCGTGATTGGTGGCAGTTCATGGGTTTGTGACAACTGGAGATTGTTATCATGTTTCTAATTTATTGTGGGGTGGGAGGGGTGAGGGGAGTTGGCAGGAGGGACTGGGCCCTATCAAGCCTGGTGCGCAAAGCCAGGTTGCACCAGGCGCCCAACTGACTCTATCCATAAGCTGCACCCTTGACCGCCCTGCAGCCTTGGCCCTGGGTGCCACTGAAAAGGCTGGAATCACCCTGTGTCTCTCCCTCCCAGGGGCACAGGTGGGCTGGGAAAGGAAGCAGAGGAGGGAGAGAGCCCTGCAGACATGCTGAGCTGTCTTCCCGCTGCTCCCAGCGGTTCTAAGTCTCAGTGGGCAGGCGCCAGGCATGTACCAAGCTGGGCCCCCTGCGCCCAGGACAGGAATCCTGATCTCTCTCTGGACCTGCTGGGAGAACCAGAGGCCAGCTGAGTGCTGAGGCCCCTGGGGAGGGTCTCTGGGTGCCTTCTCCCCACTTGTACTCACAGCCCTGCTGAGGAAGTCTGCTGCCACCAGGGACACAGAGCAGGAAGGGGGTGGCTGTGTCAAAGCCAGTCACAGGCCTCCTCTGTTCCCTCTAGAGGTGAGAAAAATGACCACACCTCTTGGCATTTAAAGCCCTTCAAATAGGCCACCACCACCCACCTCTGGGCACATCAGAGGCACCAGGACCCTCATGAGGCATGGCATCATTCCCATTTTCTAGGTGGAGAAAACTAGGGCAGAAAGAAGCCACCATTACTTGGGGAGCTGCTACTGGCCTCAGGGGTGCAGACTCGCCTGAGGACACGGGTCACAAGGAGCAGAGCCAGGCCAGAAGTGAGCGGCTGGCCCCAGACCTGTGCTCCTGCTCTGAGTCCACAGAGACTGCCCGCCTGCCCTTATCAGTCAAAGCCCCAAGTGTGCCAGGCGCCAGGAGCATGTCAAGGGAGGGTCAGTCACTAGGCTGGTCTCCACAAACCCTGGGCTTGGTGGACAGCTGCCAGGCAGGCCAGAGTCCCGCTCCATCGTACACACACAGAGACCTGGGTACCACCCATCCCACAGACCAGGTAGAGGGCAGAGGGCTCCTGAACTTTGCTGGCCACCCACGTCCTTGTCCTCAGGGTGCAATGCAGACTTGGGGTGGGTGGAAAGCTCCCTGGTAACGGGCGTGGCAGGCAAGCTGCAGTGGCCTTGTGCCCTGTCCCGACTCCTGGTCCCCCTTTCCTTAGATCCCCATGTGGTTGAGGTCCTGGCTGGAACAGGTTGGGGAGAAGGGCCATGGGGACACCTAGACATAGACAAAACCGCTCCTCCATCCCAGCCAGGGCTTCTGTCACCCCCACTCTTACCATGGCTCCAGGGCTTCTTCTGCAGGGGCCATCAACACCTGGTGTCACACCCGGGCTCTCAGCTCTCTGGTGGCTCTGGCACCCTTGGGTAACCTCCCAACTTCTCACTTGGGATGAGGCAGTGCCCGAGCAGCCCCTGCCCTTTTGCTCCACTGACTCACACCCTCTCCTCGCAGCGAGGACCCCGGGGTTCCTCCTCGAGGCTCTACAGGGGAGGGGGTGTGTGCCTACCTCAGCCTCTGCACCTGCTCTGCCTGTGATGGCGCCTTGCCACTCAGTCCTTAGCTGGTGCTGCCTCCCTGGAAGGCCTCCCTGGCCACCCCACTGCCCTGCCTCTGCCCCACCAGCCACTCCATTTGGTACAATCGCTGCCTGAGCAGTGCCTTTCACCATCCCACTTTCCCTTTCGTTAGGAGAGGCCCCTCGAAGATGGGGGACTCCTACGCTGCTGCGGCCACAGACCCTGGGGCTGTCTGGCTGTCATTATGGGGCGAGGCCTGGGGTTCCCCCAAAGCATCAGGATCCCGTCCACTGTGCATCACCTTGTCTAGCCACATGCTGTGGTGCAGCAGGGTCACATTTGGGGGAAGGTGATCCAGATGCTGTGCCGAGGAGGACACTCTCCTATCTATGTGACCCAAAAATTGCTACAAGGAGCATCACCAGGACTTTGTGGGTCCTACCAGAGGTCTGGACACTCTATCTCTCCATGAGGTCCTGGACTCCAGCTAAGAAACCCATCCACCATTTTCCCCAAGGTACAGAGAAGCCCCTGAGAAGAGTTCTGAGAGTCAAGAGGCCTCTCCCAGAAGACTCTAGTCAATCAACTGCCTCTGGACCTCACAGAGATTGGCCCCACATGGCCTTTTCCAAAGCAGGTCCACAAAGCCTCTTGGAGGGGATGCTCCTGGAAAGACAGAAGTTCATTAACGCTTCCTATTCCTGCCTGGTTTCTCAGGGCCTCCCTAACCTGGGAACCCCAGATTCCTAAACATGACCACTTCTTGCCATTGAGCAAATGAGTCCAGCTTGGGGATGAGGCAGTAAGGAGAGGAGAGTTCACCTCTGGGTTCCCAGAACTCTGTGCAGACATCTCCTGTGTAAAGCGGGCCCCAGCAGGGGTTTGTGGGTGACACAGTCGGTCCCTAGGTCTAGGAGAGAGCAAGAAGGGACTGTGGACTTCTGGGTAGCTTCTCCCACTCTACCAAGGCATAGATGTCTGCTGCCCCAGCCTTGCAGGCCCAGCCACCTGGAATCTCCTGCTCCCTCGGCATTTCTGCTTTTTGGGCTTCAGCAACAGACCAGCCAAGCAGGTATCACAAACACACCCAGATCTGAGTGCAACACAGAGGAGTCTGCGGAACTCTGACCGGTGCCCTCACCTCAGCTGGCACCCAGAATGCTTGAGGGTCGGGCTGCTCAGGAGTCCCACCCTTCTCCTTCCCTTTCCTCTCCATGTACCAGTGGGAGGACATGGTGGTCCTACAGCCATTAGGCATTGAAAGACCCTCCGTCCCCCTGTCCAAGGAAAATCACGCGAACACTAGCTGCAAAAGCAAGAGGCTATTTATTAGGTACACAGGCGCCTGCGGGTGCGCAGCAAAACCTCAGCCGGAGCTTCGGTGAAGTGGGCACCCCGGGCTTTGGGGTACAGGGTTTTTATAGGGTGAAGGGGCAGGTTTCGGGCGGGGTAAGTAACAGGTTTCTTATTGGCCATCTAAGGGTAAGGTTATTATTATTTTTTTTTCATGGTTCCTGTTTATCAATGTAACTGTGCCGCTAACTGTCTCAAGGACAAACAGGACTGCTGGGCCCCTGTGCTTAAGAGGGATATTTGTCTGAGGAATGTGCGGTAGCCTGGAAACCTTATCCGCCAAGGACGGGAGCAGGGCTCAGCCTCAACTCAGGGTTCGAGGCATGGAGCTGGGGCCTTTCAGGCATCACACCTGCCCCAGGTGAGACCCTCTTAAGCAGCTACCAACATAGTGAGGACCAGCTGAGGGATGTACCTGCAGGATTGGGATTTGCACTCAGGTTGGCCAAGACTGAAGAGAAATGTAAAATAGAAAGGAAGTTTTATGTCTGGGCATGAATTTCACCCAACTACATTTGAATTTAAGTCCAAAATATTTGCAATTAAGCTCTCTCATTACCAAATTATGTAGGTATGCCTCTCATTTCACACAATAGGCATGTTCCTGAGAAACTACATGAGAAGAGAATTTTTAAAAATCAAATTACGGTTTTGAAAGTTCTTGGAGAGCTTTCTATTTAAAAGAATCCCACAAGGAATCTCCCTTAGAATGAAGAATCCCATTGTAATACAAATGATAGCCTCCTAATTTATTTGTTTTCTAAATTCAAATAAACTCCAGTTTATTCAGAATGGTCAAAGTGCAGGGTCTTGTGGCTAATTGAATATTCATGTTAATTTGGAATCTCTATATATACCATGTGTTGGTTACCAATTTCCACAAAAGAAGAATATAATAAAATACAATAAAATGCACTTAACAACGGAATGGTGCTGGGCCTAATTACTTTTTCTTTGCTAGTCTGAAGGTGAAATGCACAGACCTGATTTTGGAGGAATAGAATAGCCGAATCATTGGAATTCTGGGACCTGACGTGACCTGGGAGTTGCACTTTTGACAGAGGCCTTTTTCATTCATTTGTTTTGTTTCAAAAAAGGAAACAAATTCTGGACTTGGCAGTACGCTCATGGTACTGAGGAAGGACAGTCTCCAGCCCTGCACTAGTTAAATATGGCCACGACCATATCTGGCTTCTTAGGAAAGCCAGTCAGATTCAGAAAGATAAAGGAGATTGAGCTGTTTTCTCTGCTTGCTCTCTAACGAGGTGTGGGAAAGGCCAACAATTCTGGAATATGTCACGCTTGCAGGCAGTGCCTGCCCTAGGAATAGACAGTGATCTTGATTTCACATAATGATGCAGGAAATGATCCATTTCAAAAGCAAAGTGCACAGCTTCTGTTCCCCATTCATCCCCAGGAAATTCTTTGCTTCTTTCCAAACATCCTTCTATACACGCTGCAGGTTGGAACTTGGGAAGTTCACTCAACCCAAGTTCTTGATGCTTTAAATAAAATCCACCCACTTCCCAGTGGTTTGTTAGGACCGCTTTTCCACGGATCCAGCAGCCATCCATTCCTATTTAAGCAAATGAGGTTAGCTACATTTGCCATTCACAATTCAACAGTCCTCCTAAATTAATTTCTTCAAAAGTAATTCAAATAAAAGCTTGGTTGCCACTAGTCTTTTCTGAGCCACAAGATTGAATAAGTCATCTGAATAAAAATGTGTATCACAGCCTTCTTTAATATTTAAGCATGGCATTCATTGATTTGTTTCTTGTTTTCTGCAAATCTTGACAACATGATAAAATAAATCATAAGAATAAAATATAGTGGTAACATCTTTTATGGAATTCACACAGTCATCAATCTCAAGCTGTGAGTGAATTATCAGTACAGCAAAAAGATCTATGTTTTAAGAGCTCCAGTAGCAAGCTAGCTGGAGGTTTTTCAGAAGCAAACTCAAGGCAAGTGACTGATAAGCATCATTATTGTTTTCCGAGAGTCTGGATTATGGTGTGTGTGGAGGTGTTGCACATATGTTTCAGAAGCAAAGATTCTAAGCAGATTTACTAACATAAAAATATAACAAGCCTTCCTGCTGAGCGACATTATGGCACCTGCCATGGTTTCAGCATGACAAGTCTGCATTGTGATTCTGATCTTATTTAATATGAAATTAACCTTTCTTAATGTGATATACTCTGCATGAAACATGGATCAAACTAGAGATATCTGGATACATTCCCCATTTTATTTGCATTTGATGTTTACAGTCTCATTGTAAATACAAAAAAAGAAAAAAAGCCATGAACTGTCACATGATCATAAACCCCTGGACATACCATAGACAGAGCCCAGGAACCATGCACTCTTCCAAATCAGCCTGGGGCTGGGCTAGACAGAGTTCAGGGTGGTGGAGGAGGCTCTGAAGCTGGTCACAATGGGCATCCATGTTGTCCACAACCCTCAGTGATTACAGCTCTGAGACTGTCTCTAGCACTCACTCTGCACAAAACAGATCTTCAGCAATGATCCTGCTCTGTGACCCCACCATGGAGCACCAAGACACTTGAAAACATCTGACCCATGTGTTCCACATGCCTCCTTTGTTCTTTTGACCTTAGGTTCCCAAACACCAAAAGGTATTCCTCTTTGAAAAAATGTCACATTTTCTTCTTTGTGAATGGTGAATGGTGGCCCTCTAAGGTGCATAGAACTTCAAGGGAAGTCACCAACAGGTCATGTGTTGGCACCATTGGTGCTGGTAAGGCAGAACAGCAATGATAAGAATCTGGAATGGCATTCCACAGCACAGCCTTCTTTCTGGAAAATGGGTCCATGAAAGCTGCAGATGTGCAGGCTTCAGTACCTGGGAAACAAGAGTAAATATCAAGATGCTGCTTGACAAGCTGAATGCATGCAGTTCCCTACAAAGTCCCACCGTGCCTCACACCCCATAAATATCACGCCTTTTCCCTCATTTCTTCAAATTCCAGGAGCAGGATACCAGGGTCCAGCACAGTGCAGGTACTGAGGGCTGGAAACCCCACAGCCTCACCTACAGAGGCGGGACTCCACATGCCACCCTCCTCGTGAATTCCTATCAGTTACACCAATCTAAAACGTCTGCTGTCCCAGGCATGTGACACTACCACCTTCTTTTAAAGAAGTCACGCTCACTCTCCCCGCAGTTGAGTCACTGTTACCACATTTTTCCTTTCATTATTCTAACCAATTAAAGTCACCACAACTGTCTTTTCTTGGCCTAAGAGAAATACCATCGGTATTATTGCTTGTTTGACATTTTGGTTTTCCATTTGTTAAATTTTATTAGCAATTTTGGAAATGTGAATTACTCTATCTTCCAGGGCCACATGTTCTTTGGGGGTGTTGGTGTGCTGTGTGTGGCCCTACACATATCCACCTTCCAGCATTCAGTCTAGGTCTCAGCAGGGGCTGCCAGGCACCACCAGAGAGGAGAGTGGGAGGTAAGCACACCTGACAGCAACAGGACAGTGTGGAGCTAGGCGGGCAACCAAATGGTGCTCCCTGCAAGCCTCTGGTCTCTGGAGTCATACAAAATGAAGCCTCTGATGATTTGAGTCTCTTGATAAAAACTCTAATAATGTGGGGAAGGGCTTAAATGATCAGCCAAACATGCATCAATCTACAACATGTTCTATATTGTTTGCTCCCTGTCAGCCTCTGAGTCAAAACGCCAGGACACAGCAGACAGCTTGCACACTTGCCCATGGGGGACAGGGAGGCTGTTGCTCAGTCCCCTGCCAGATCGCCACAACTCACCCAAGCTCATCAAGCAGCCCCTGCAACAGGAGAAGGCTGGGCTACCAGGCCCAGCACTGCCCCAAACAGACTTGCAGGCAGCCATGCATTTTCCTGGGTATCTAATCAACCTTCTGGGGATGCGGCCATTTGCTGCATTTGGCGGGGGAGTCATTATCATAGTGGGCTACAGAGACCCCAAAACTGATATCGAAGTTTGCCGCATGAGGTAGTCAGGACCATTGGTCTCCTGTTGTGTTTCTATGCCTGGAGGAGTGTCTGGTACCCAGAGGGTGCCTAATAAATGCCCCCTGAATAAACTAGCCCATCAGTGGTCTGACCAGGTGTAGCTCTCAATGCTGAGTCAACGTGCTGGAAGTCTCAGTGGCTGCACACTTCTGTGCTTCTGTCCCCTTGTCCGCCAATGGAGGCAGCACTGGTGCCAGCCTCAAAGGCTGCACTTGGACTAAGTCGTAACACACATGGTGTATGTGCCTATATGGGCACAAGTATACGCAATATGCACACATGCTATGGGAGGGACAGAGAGAAAGGAGGTCAGCACGGTGGCTGGCACTATGGCCTACTCTCAGAAAAGATTCAGTGTCAGAGTTTCATTTTGGGAAACATTTAGTTAGTGTGACCTAGAGAGGACCTAGCCTTGAAGACATCTTAAGATCTCAGTCAGTCTTAAAATAATGGAGGAAACCCAGGTTGGGGCAAGTCAGTGTGTTGCCAGTAGCTTCCCGAATCTGACCACTCCACGCCATCCACCATCAGTGCCTCTGTGCATGGGAAGCCATGGCCTTGCTGAGCCAAGGATGTGTATAGGCTGATCCGCATGCACGTGCTATGCTGGGGATTTTCCTCCTGAATACTAATGTGTAATTCTTGCAGGAACAGGTTCACATGCCCCTACCTCTGTGGTGGCCTGAAAATAATCTGCCATATTGCATCAATGCTCATGTAATGCAGGAGGTTCGCGCTGCGTGTACCACTTCCACAGGCTGGTCTGCACTTCGATATTAGGAGGAAGCACAGTCCAGCAGCCGTGCCTTGTCAGTCATCTAATTAAGCAAAGCAAGCCTCCTATTCATTTTATTTCTGTATATGTTAATGTTAAACACTAATAGAAACTGATAGAAAGCAGGAAGTAAATTGTCCCCTGCATATATTGGACACAGTAACAATTACTCTGACAGTGAAGATAAAGTAAAAGAGGAAATTTCAATAGTAGCCTTATTCCATTTATTCTCTTGGGCTTCTGTTTCAAGGTACTATAGAAATTAACAATTATTTCTTCTCATTGTTTTTGATGATCTTTTTCTATTATGCTCCTACCTGACTTAAAATAAAAAATAATTTAAACTTACAATTTTTTAGTCAATTTTATGGTGCCCTGAGATTCACATTCCAGGCATGAGGAAGAACCTGAGGAATCAGAAAATAATTTGGAGCCTTCTCTTCTCACATCTTGACAGCTATTTAAGGCCATGTCAGTCATTAGTACAACTGAGTTTATCTTGATTTCAACTCAGAATTAACATAATAAAAATAATTATCTTCTACATCACGGTATTGACAAATGTCTTTTGTAGTTTATGAATGACTGTCATATCATATATCTAAATAGTCTCTATATATCTACTATATAAAGCAATTAACTGAGTTTATATGGCAAATCGTCTAAGGATTTCTCCAGAATGTTGGGGGAAACCTAACAAACTGAAATATTCACCAATTTATTGGCATGCTTCCGTGTTGAAAAAACTACACCATCAATAAACAGCCTTCTTTAGAAAATTGGGATCTTTTTATAAGAATAAGGACTCTGAGACCCTGGCATGGCTGAAATATGGACGCCTGATGTTATCTTGTAAGGGCACAGATGTTCTTGATTTTTGTTAAGATGTCAAGATGAGGGGAAACATGAAATCCAGAGAGTGATATTTAAAGAGGAATCATCTTCCTGGTAAAGACCATGTCAGAACCACATCTGGGCTTTAATGCAGTCCAAGTCACCAGTGGACTTCCATCATATCTGGTACTCCTCATAGAGACTCTGTCACTGGTGGTGGGAGGTGCTGTGATGAAATCCACAGAGCTCCATGTTGCTCAGCAGGACACAATCATCCTGGGTGCCACATGCCTGTATCCCCAGCTCCTGTGGAGGCTGAGGTGGTAGGCCCCTGGAGCCCACACATTTGAGATCAGCCTGGGTAACATAATGAGACCCTGATATTCTCTCTCTCTCTCTCTCTCTCTCTCTCTCTCTCTCTCTCTCTCTCTCTCTCTCATAATAATGCATGCACTAACCAAAAAATAAGTATTTTAAGTTGGAAGAGAGGTGATCAAACTAGAAGCATGCAGAGCAGTCTCTGAGTGTGGGAACACCCCTCCCTCCTCAGTGCTCATGTTTCCCATTGCTGCAGGAGGTGTCACAAATTTAGCTGCTCAGAACAATACACACTTACTGTCTTGCTGCCAAGAATCCAGTAAGTTTGCACAGGCTACAGCAGAGCTTTCTCTTGAGCCAGGGTCCTTCTCCAGGACCATGTGTTGTCTGTAGAACTCAGTTCCTTTTGGTTGCAGGTCTTTGGTTCCTACTTCCTGCCCTTGTGGGTGGAAACCTTTCTCAACTCCCAGTTTCCAATCACTGGCCCTTACTATGGGTCTGCTGGAAACCTCCCTCAAAGTCAGCAGAATATCCCTATCCCTCTTAAGGGATCTCACCTGATTTACTCGGGCCCCCTCAGGAAACTCAAGCTGATATAGAGCCCCGATTCCACACGCAAAATCCCTTCACCTTTACCAGATGTTTTAAGCTAAGTAACCATGGAAGTACAGTCTCAAGGAGGAGGCCTGGGCAGCTACTGTGCAGCAGGGAGGTGATCTCTGCACCTGTTCATACACTATTCTTCTCTAAGCATCTCTTGTTGTTTAAAGGGCAGCAAGGGTACCAGAGGATCATCAGACCCACTTTGTCTGAGCAAAGTGAATTCTGTCTCCTGGTTTTCTCTCCTTTCCCCCAAAACACACTGTTTCATTGTAGGGAAAAAATAGGTGAAATCCCCACATCCAGAAAAGCTTTGTTTGTAGCCACCTACCACAATCTTCTTAGGAACTTTTCAGAACCTTCCAAAATGGTATAATGGTAAGGCAAGGGAAAACATGAGAAATGATGGTGGGGAAGTTGGCAGGGTTAGTAGCAGGTCCTTAGAGCTTTGCCACCCAGGAAACAGCTGATAGGATGGAAGAGCATGCTGCTGCTTCTTGCCTCCTACCCCCAATGCATCAGGACATGGCTGTGCCCAGAGAGGCTCAGGGGTGGCACCAAAGCAGGGAGCAGCCTGCAGCTCATCTGTGCTCCCATAACATCTGTGTGAAGGTTGCAGTTTTGAATCCTGCAGTTCTGGCTGAGGGGAGCTTTCTCCTGGGAAACCAGCTTGCATTTGCTGAAAAGTGTAAGATGACTTCCAACATATTTGAATATTCCTGTTATCATAGAAAAAGGCATCACTGAGAAAGTTTAGAAAGTTTAAGCAGTGTGCAAGTGAGGCATTCAGCTCAAAGGTGCAGAGACAACTAGCACCCATGTCAACGGGAGAAGTCTCACCTTGTGTTTCTGATTACAGTTAATAATACAAAATTAGCCTTTCTTAATGTGATGTATTGTGCCTGTAACTGCTATTTGTTTAAACTGAAAACATTCCTTCCTGCTTTCCTATTGTAATAAAAGGATTCACGTAGTGACCAAAATTTCTAGTCATTTTCATGCATTTGCAAAACAGTAAGAAAACAGCAATTTGTCTCTGCAACCAGCCAGAGAGGGGACGTGCTAAAATGGATGTGACTTCCCAGGGACATGGGAGATCCATCCAGATATCTGAGGCATTCTGTGGTCACTTGCAGTGGAACAAAGGCCACTCCATCCTGGGGAGGCACCCCCTGCCTCCTTTATCCACTCGAGTATGGTGACCAAGACAGAGAGAGTCACCTGGCCACAGGGCCTGGCTCCAGCCCTCCCAAGCACATGAAGGGAACTCAGTCTCAGGGTGAAGCAGGCACAGCTGAGAGTGTTTAGCAGAGGTCCAGCAGCCCATCCAACATGGAGAAGAGCCCCCTTCCCCAGCATGCCTTCTGTCTTGAGGAACATTCTGTTCCTGGACTTTCCCACATCTCCTGCTATCCCACTTGATTCCAAGTCCTCCAAGGAAAGGTGCTTCCTGCTTGTCTGACACAGCAGAGATGCATGCAGTAGATTCAGACCATGAGGCAAGCCGGGAGGTGGGTGGACATCCTGGACTGTTTTAATTTCCATGCCTTCTTGTCCTCACAAGTTCTCAGCATACCTTTGTTAAGCAGCTCCCACGAGATCTGAGGGTCTTTGCTGACTGCCTTGTTGCATAGCACAGGACTTAATGGAGCCCCACACCAAGAGTCCCTAATTTGTGCAGGCCCTGGGGTGTTATGGAGGATGCTAAAGCCACAAGTCTACACAGATGATACAAAACAAGCTGCTAGCACCCACGTGCTCCAACAGAGTCTCGGGTTTAGATGGTTTTAGTTCTAATCCAGAGTTGGAAGCCAAGCTGAAGCCAAGCCACTCTGATGGCAAAGATGAGGGCAACCACATGGGACAGAGAAAGGTGTTCCCAGGGATGGGCAAAGGAGGAAGCTGGGCATGGCACCTTCACAGAGCAAAGGAGGAGAGCATTTCCTAAAACACAACACCTGGAAACATTTCAATTCAACAAGAGCAATGGTTGTTTATTCAAATATCAACCTTCTAGAGAATCCTCGGGAAGCTGAAGTTGCTGTTAGGCATGCTCGGAAGTGTGAGGTGGTAAGAGATGAATGCAGTGCAGCTGATAAAACTAAACAGCGTCCCTGGAAACACCCCCAATACAGAAATTGGGGAAGAATTCCCCTTTCCCACATCAACAAATGCTATCATGCCTGCCACATGCAGCAAACTGGGACTCTGGAAATTCCAGATGACCACTGCCAGACAAAGAGCTTAGACAAAAAAGACACAAGCATAATAAAATTAATAAAATTGTTCACTTCAGCTGTATCCATATGGGCTACATCATTTAATGCATGGTGCTAAATTATCTACATTTAAAAAATGAAGTTAGATCCTTATACTTCAAAACAAAATCCAAATGGAATAAGGAAGTAAATGAAAATAACATTATATAAGAATAAGACTATATATACACATGTTATATATAATATATATATATATATATATATATATATATATATATATATATTTTTTTTTTTTTGGTACCATGGATTTAACTCAGGGATAGTTCACCATTAAGTCACAACCCCCCAGGCCCTATTTTGTATTTTATTTAGAGGCAGAGTCTCACTGAGTTCCTTAGTGCCTTGCTTTTGCTGAGGTTGGCTTTGAACTAGCAATCCTGCCTCAGCCTCCCCAGCTGCTGGGATTTACAGGCATGTGCCATCATGCCCAGCTATATGATATTAAAAAATATAAATTTAGTGTAAGAAAGAACTTTCCAAGTACAAGACCTGAATTTAAAAACAGAAGAAATTACTAGAGATGTCTCCAAATAAAAGTGAAATTGCCACCGGAAGAAACAAATAATAAAATACTAAAAAGGAGTCCTAGACAGAGGTTGGAAGAACTCTAGAGTTCAACATCAGAGATGAAAGAATTTGCCAGTAAATTTGACTCATCAAGTAGTCAGAGAATAAGAAAGAAAACTGGGATTATGCATTTTCAGAAATATCAATAAAGAATTCTTTGGGTGATTTTATCAATTTTTGGTATGTTAAATATCATCTCTAAACTAATATCTCCAAAAATTCTATCTTTAATGCAGATTTTTTATCCAAAATATACAAGTGTGGGACTCTTTGTATTTCATCTTCAAATATGACAAGGCCATCTCAAATTTCTTGCAAGATTACTATTTAAATAAAGGAACCACAATCATCTACTTAAACACTGAGTCATCTCTATCGTCCCTTTCTTACTGCTCATTACCATATACACTAAACCACCAGGTTTATTAATTTTATATATTAATTTATTTCTTGGATCCAACAACTTACCACATTCCACAGCTATCATTATCACCTCTGGCTTACAGTATTACAATAGCATTTTAACCCTTTTTTCTATATCCACACTTTACTATAAGTACATTTAAAAATGAAAATCTTATATAATTGCTCAAATAAAAAAATATTAAAATGGAGACAGTGAGGGAGAATGTTTTCTGAATATATTAGTAACCCATCATTCTTATTCTGACAATAAAAAGAGGACTAATGAATTAATTGATCAGAAAAATTAAGTACCTAAATGAATGAATGGGAACTAGTTGAGAAGATGCTTCATCAAAAGGCAGCGTGACCAGTGAGCAACTCCCAGAAGGGCATGAGCCCTCCCCGGCCCTGGGCCTGATCCCAGAGGCCTCAGTCGCTTCCTTGCCCTAATCCACCCTGAGCTTCCTGTTGATTCTGCTTTACTTTGCTTTTGGATCACAATGTCAGTGTCTCATTAACTGAGGGGAAAGAAGAGGACGGTATCATGTGCCATTGGAATGAAATGGAAATGGGTCTAGCTTTCTGGAGGAAATCTGACTACAGAAAACATCTACTGAAAACATGCCTATTCTTTGGCCCTCAAGTTCATTTCTAGGAATATTCCTGAAGGAAAACTAAGACAACTGTAAAAAATTAGGTGTTCATCAAGTTGAACGTGGTAGTCCTTATAATCCCCAAAACACAGCTCTGCCAAGTGCCCACCCATGGGATGCGGCTGCAGCACCTGCCTCCTGGAAACACTAGAAGACCCAGCAGGTAACGCCAAGTGGAGAGGCTGTGCTGGCCCTTTCTATCCTGCTCATTGTGACTGTTGTGGGCGAGCGGGTCATTCAGCCATGCCACAAAATTCCCAGCACCTAAAGAAAAACGCTCCAGAAGACCCTGCTCACCCGGGGAACCCAAGACAATGGCAAGTGTGGAAAAAGCCAGATACAATACAACAATTGCAGGGAAGTCCTATTTTTGGAAAAAAGTATACATGAACACATACCAGAAACACTCTGAGAGCAAACAGATGAGATGTTATAGCATGTCCGTGGGTTCTGGGAATGCTCACAAATGCTGTACTCATTACTCTGTTCTTTTATTCTTATACAGTGATTATGGGTTTATAAGGTAATAAAAATACAGCATTGTAACTTTGAAGACTATGTAGGTACACACCCAGATATTTACATCACCAGGCAAGCCAGAAAACATGCCAGAGGGCATGCTCTGAGGTCAGCCCTGGAGAAGGCAGAGGTCAGCACAGCATGGGGCTGGGCCTTCCAGCAGGGCCTCTGCCTGGCCAGGTGCTGAGGCTCTGTCCACTTGGCCTTTGGGTCCAGAGTGATGTGACCCAGAGCTGAGCAAGGTCTCTGTCCCCCCACCTGGCGAGTGCACATGTATTCCTATGTGCATCTGTGTAATGTGTATGTGTCTCTGTGTGTCTGTGTGTTGGTGTGTCTTTGTGTGTTGGTGTATGTCTGTATCTGTGTGTGTTGGTATGTGTCTGTGTGTCTGCATGTGTTGGTATGTCTGTTTGTGTTGGTGTGTGACTGTGTCTGTGAGTGTATTGGTGTGTCTGTGTGTTGGTGTGTGTCTGTGTCTGTGAGTGTGTTGGTGTGTCTGTGTGTTGGCATGTGGCTGTGTCTGTGTGTTGGTGTGTGTATGTGTGTGTTGGTATGTGTCTGTGTGTCTGTGTGTTTTGGTGTGCATTGTGTATTGGTGTGTCTGTGTGTGTTGGTGTGTGTCTGTGTCTGTCTGTGTTGGTGTGTGTGTCTGTGTCTTTTAGTGTGTTGGTGTGTGTGTGTTGGTGTATGTCTTTGTGTCTGTGTGTTGGTGTGTGTTGTGAGTGTGGTGGTGTGTCTGTGAGTGTGTTGGTGTGTCTGCATGTATTGGTGGGTGTCTTCATGTCTGTGTTGGTGTGTGTTGTGAGTGTCATGGTGTGTCTGTGAGTGTGTTGGTGTGTCTGTGTGTATTGGTGGGTGTCTTCATGTCTATGTGTTGGTGTGTGTTGTGAGTGTCATGGTGTGTCTGTGTGTTCTGGTGTGTGTCTGTGTGCTGCTGCATGCCTGTGTGCTAGTGTGTCTGTTGTACTCATGCAGGAGCAATCGAGGCACGGTGCCTTACAGCTGCTCCCTGACTTGCTCACAATCCCAGGCTGCTCCTCAGGGAGAGCTGCTGTGGTGGACAGACCCTAGTGACACTGTCCAGTGAGGCCAGAACTGCAGCCCTCATGGCTCTGTGCTTCCTGTCTGTTAGTAACACCAGCTATGCAGGCCAGGAACCTCAGGGTCCAGAAAGCACCCAGTGATGTGGACCAGCCAGCACGTGTAGAGACAGTAGGTGCCCCATAGATGCTCAAGGGACATGTGTGCTCCTTGGGTTCATGACAGGAGGAAGCCAGTGCAGCCCTGAAACACCAAGAGAGCAGCCTGGCCTGTGCTCCTCCAGCCCAAGCCCAGGTCCCCTCCAGCCTCCAGGATCGGCACCATCTGGATGCAGTTCAGGGGCCATAAACTCAGGTGGGAAAAGACGACTGATCCGTAGTGTACCCTTTAATTCTGGTGTAGGCAATGAAGCAGGTAAAGCTAGAACCCGAGAGGTGCTCCGAGGTAGTTGCAGCAACCGTGGTTTGTCGGGAGGCAGTGCACCTCAGAGAAGAGCCCTGGCTTGGGTGCTGACAAAACCCCTGGCACATGTGGCCTGTGAAGTCCAGGCCACTGACTTTGCTTTTTATATCTGAAGACTTAATTTTATTTCATGGATTAAGAAGGTCATTCTGGGACTGGGGTTCTGGTTCAGTGATGGAGCACTTGCCTGGCACAGGCAAGGCCTTGGGTTCTATCAACAGCCCTGGGAAAACACTTGCACAACACATAAAAATAGAATAACATAGCACAGAGGGGCACAGGAGGGGTGCCGAGGCCTGGCTGACCACCAGAGGGGTGTGCGGCAAGATGTCGGGCCCTGCTCGGCGGCGCTCTCAGCTCAGTGCCCACCAGTCAGTGACTCCAGGTTGTAAATGGGCAATATGGACATATTCCAAGGGAACCATCTTCATTCCATGCCCCCAGCTCCCGATTGTAAGTGGCAACTTCGACCTATTTCCAGCACTGGGTGCCAGGAGCTAAGATGAGAGAAGGCTGTGGAACAAAGCCAGCTGCGACACGGTCTTTGAGCAGAAGAAAGAACGACAGTGCTGGAAAACAAGCAGAGGCCTCTGTTCTGCTCCATTCTGGCCAGTGCAAGGACGCCCTGTCCTCCAGATGGTCAGGGTCACACAGAAGCAGGGATCTGAGCCTGCTTGTTTGGGAGCCAGGGAATCAGGAGAAAGTGCCAGCATCATAATTCTGGCTGGCACAACCAGAGGCTGACCCAGAACCAGTTTTTTTTGACAATTAAAACCCAAGGCAAACAACTGAGAGGATGCTGCACCCAGGAAAATCTGAGTTGGCCCTCTCAGTGGAGTCCAAGCCAAGAAGACACACCACCTCTATAGGCCACATTAGGCACAGGGCTGCCCAAGAAACAGTCTTGACTATAAAGTGGAAAGATAGGAGGAGAGACAGGCCATTGGGTCACTTGTGAAGGTCAGAGAACATTTGCTGGACAATCTGCCAAATGCCCACCTGAACTGGAGCCTGTGAAGCTCAAAATCCGGTTCTGCAAAACCAGTGCTCCCAAGGCTTACCCACTGAGACAGAGAGACACAATGCCCACATTCCCAGCCCTGTTTGAAAAGTGAGTGTAACTCCTCGCATCACATCTTAAAGATATCAACAGGAGACCGGGCATAGCTCAGTGGTGGAGCACATATTTAGCATGCACAAGGCCTGGGGTCCATCCCCAGCACCAAAAAGAAGAAATGAGGTTATCAATCGATGTTATGAAATCCACAGAAAAACAGATAAGACACTTTTCAAATGCCAAATACAACACAAATCCAGCCCGTCCTCCCCTGGAGCATTCCAAGCCTTGTCGTACCCTGCAGGAGTGTAGGTTTCCAAAGCAAAAGGATTTTAGGGAAACTGATGAAGAAATGAACATGCTAGCATTTCCAAGTATGAGCAGGTAGCTTGTAGCAGACTGATTCTGCCACCAAGGACAACTATAAATGCTGAATGGAAAAAAAAATCTGCTTGAAGACATTGGAAACCAATTAAGACAGGCAGACTCAAAGGCATGATATCCCAGGGGAAGGAGACAGTGTCAGGTGAGCCCTCCTCGGATGCTTTTTCCCACTGGGGTATTTGGCAATTTACAGCACAAGAGGCAGAGTGAGCTGGGAAAGGGCAGCCCAGAAGAGTCTCAGAGGGTGAGCAGACAAACCTGGAGAGCAACAGAGCCAGAAAGCCAGGGCTGAGGTTCCAGGACCAAGGGAGCCCAGGGGATGCCCGGCACTCTGTGCCCCATTCCTCCCAGGTCTTCGTCAATGCAGAACTTCCCAGACAGGCAGCAAGGGAAGAGAAACCAAGAGGAATGCAGCTGCTAAGAGGCTTTAAAGCTAAGCAGGGATTTTGGCAGACTTGCAGCCCAAGGGAGAGCAAAACGGAGTTCAGAGCCCACTAAGGAGGGGCCCAGCAAACACTGCAGGCTGCCAGCGGCAGTCCAGACGAGGGTCAGGACAACCCGAACAGGGTCATCCTTCCCCAAACAGAAACCCTGCCTGGGATGGGGCCCAGGGGTCTTCCCATACTCTACCCTCTCAGGAAGACAATGTCATCCAGGGCTTTATCACGCCACTATCATGTCCAAGAAATGGCATTCCAGGGAAAAAATATCAGACAGAACCTGCAATAGACATAAAATATTAAAAATCAAGGGAAAAATTGGTAATAGGAACAGGCTCACAGGTGAGCAGATACTGTAATAATCAGAAATGCACTTTAAAATAAGTATAATGAACTTGCTTAAGAAAATAGATAAAAGAGAATTGAACCAGAGAGGGGCGATCTATGAGAAAGGATGGAAATGATAAAAATAACACAGAACGTAAGAATACAATCAACTGATTTAATTGAAGATTAGCAGAAAAGAAGACAAGTGAAGTGATAGATTACATAAAATATCCAATATTGGCACAAAGGGAAAGAACTGGAAAATACCATGAAAAGCATGCAAGATATTTGGAATGGGAAGGAAGAATCTAGTGCACAGCAAACCCAAGACTGTGCTAAAAACACCACTGAAGAGATGTCAGCTGAGAATGTTCTGATTCTGACAGGAGAATGTCAAGATGTTCTACAAACCTGAAGAAGGATAAATACAAAAACCACCTCACATTAAAACTGCTGAAAGTCAAAGATCTGAAAGAGTCTCCGAAGCAGAAACAGCCAAGGGTAAACAAAGAGTGACACCTGTCTGCAAGAGGAATGGAGGAGGCCAAAGACAAGGGGGGATCTTCAGAACGCTGGAAGGAAATAAATGCTACTCAAGGAATTTGTCCTCACTGAAGCATCCTTTGAAAATGGAGAACTCGGGAAGTTAGAAAAACGAAGAGTATTCATCTCCCATTTACACACACTAAAACAATCAGCAAAGCAAGTTCATTATTCAGGAAAAATAAAATGACCATAACCAAAAGTATGGTAATGCCGGAATAAAAAAGATGAAAGGGTAAATGGAGAGGGAAATCTGATGACATGATGATTATGTAAAACAACCATGATAATACTCAGAGGGTTCAAAATGTATATAGAATTAAAATACACAACATCAAAAAGCTGATTGTGTGAAAAGTGAAGTATAGTTAATAATTAAATTATCTGATATAAAAATAGGAAAAAATGGAGGAAGCAAGTAGTAACCAAAGAACAAGAGGTCAAATACAATCTCTTCATGCCAAAGTTTATATTAAATGTAAATGGGATAAATATGCCAATTAAATGACTAATATTGCATTTTATTTATTTATTTATTTATTTTTTATTGTAAATAAATGGGATACATGGTGTTCCTCTGTACATGCAGTCAAGGCATACCATTTGTGTGATCATAAATTTACATAGGGTAATGTTGTTTGATTCATTCTGTTATTTTTTTCTTCCCCCTACCCCTCCCACCCCTCTCACCCTGCTATTCCCATTATACAGTCCTTCCATCCTCCATTCTTGCCACCCTCCTTAACCCTAACCCTAAACCTAACCCTAATCCTAACGCTAACCCCATTATATGTCATCATCCACTGATCAGCGAGATCATTCATCCTTTAGTTTTTTGAGATTGGCTTATCTCACTTAGATGATATTCTCCAATTTCATCCATTTGCCTGCAAATGCCATAATTTTATCATTCTTTATGGTGGGATAATATTCCATTATATATATATGCCACAGTTTCTTTATCCATTCATCAATTGAAGGACATCTAGGTTGGTTCCACAATCTGGCTATGGTGAATTGAGCAGCAATGAACATTGATGTGGCTGTATCTCTGTAGTATGCTGATTTTAAGCCCTTTGGGTATAGGTCAAGGAGTAGGATAGCTGAGTCAAATGGTGGTTCCATTCCAAGCTTTCTGAGGAACCTCCATACTGCTTTCCAGGTGGTTGCACTAATTTGCAAACCAACCAACAATGTATGAGAGTACCTTTTTCCCCACATCCTCGCCAAAACCTATTGTTGCTTGTGTTCTTGATAATCGCCATTCTAATTGGGGTGAGATGGAATCTTAGGGTAGTTTTGATTTGCATTTCTCTTATTACTAGAGATGTTGAACATTTTTTCATGTCTTTTGATTGCTTGTACATCTTCTTCTGTGAAGTGTCTGTTCATTTCCTTCACCCATTTGTTGATTGGATTATTTGTATTCTTGGTGTAGAGTTTTTGAGTTCCTTATACATTCTGGAAATTAGTGCTCTATCTGAAGTATGAGTGGCAAAGATATTCTCCTACTCTGTAGGCTCTCTCTTCACATTGCTGATAGTTTCCTTTGCTGAGAGAAAGCTTTTTAGTTTGAATCTATACCAGTTGTTGATTCTTGCTTTTATTTCTTGTGCTATGGGAGTCCTATTGAGGAAGTCTGATCCTAAGCCAACAAGGTGAAGATTTGGCCCTACTTTTTCTTCTGTAAGATGCAGGGTCTCTGGTCTGATTCCGAGGTCCTTGATCGATTTTGAGTTGAGTTTTGTGCTTGGTGAGAGATAGGGGTTTAATTTCATTCTGTTGCATATGGATTGCCAGTTTTCCCAGCACCATTTGTTGAAGAGGCTATCTTTCCTCCATTGCATATTTTTGGCACCTCTATCTAGTATGATAAAATTGTATTTATTTGGATTTGTGTCCATGTACTCTATTCTGTACCATTGATCTACCTGTCTATTTTGGTACCAATACAATGCCGTTTTTGTTACTATTGCTTTGTAGTAGAGTTGAAGATCTGGTATTGCGATACTGCCTGCTTCGCTCTTTCTACGGAGGATTGCTTTAGCTATTCTGGGTATCTTATTCTGGCAGATGAATTTCATAATTGCTTGCTCTATTTCTGTAAGGTACATCATTGGGATTTTAATTGGAATTTCATTGAATCTGTATAGCACTTTTGGTTGTATGGTCATTTTGACAATATTAATTCTGCCTATCCAAGAACATGGGAGATCTTTCCATCTTCTAAGGTTTTCTTTAATTTCTTTCTTTAGTGTTCTGCAGTTCTCATTGTAGAGGTCTTTCACCTCTTTTGTGAGATTGATTCCTAAATATTTTATTTTTTCGATGCTATTGTGAATGGGGTAGTTTTCCTAATTTCTCTTTCTGAAGATTCAACACTTATGTATAAAAATGCATTGGATTTATGAGCACTGATCTTGTAACCTGATAATTTACTGAATTCACTTATGAGTTCTAAAAGTTTTCTGGTGAAATTTCCAGGTTCTCTAAATATATAATCATATCATCAGCGAACAAGGATAGTTTGAGTTCTTCTTCTCCTATTCGTATCCCTTTAATTTCTTTTTTTTGTCTTATTGCTGTGGCTAGAGTTTCAAGGACAATATTGAATAGAAGTGGTGAAAGAGGGCATCCCTGCCTTGCTCCAGTTTTTAGGGGGAATGTTTTCAGTTTTTCACCATTTAGAATGATATTGGCCACAGGCTTAGTGTAGATGGCTTTTAAAATGTTAAGGAATATTCCCACTATCCCAATTTTTTCTAGTGTTTTGAGCATGAAGGGATGCTGTATTTTATTGAATGTTTTTTTGGCATGTATCGAAATAATCATGTGATTCTTAACTTTAAGTCTGATGATACGGTGAATGACATTTATTGATTTCTGGATGTTGAACCAACCTTGCATCCCTGGGATAAAACCCACTTGATCGTGGTGCAATATCTTTTTAATATATTTTTGTATGCGATTTGCTAAAATTTTGTATAGAATTTTTGTGTCGATGTTCATTAATGATATTGGTCTGAAATTTTCTTTCCTCGATGTTTCTCTGTCTGGTTTAGGTATCAGGGTGATATTGGCTTCATAGAATGAGTTTGGGAGGGTTCCTTCCTCTTCTATTTCATGGATTACTTTGAGGAGTATTGGAATGAGCTCTTCTTTAAAGGTTTTGTAGAACTTGGCTGAGAACCCATCTGGTCCCAGACTTTTCATTGTTGGTAGGCTTTTGATGACCTCTTCTATTTCTTTGCCTGAAATTCATTTATTTAAGTTGTGTATAATCCTCCTTGTTCAGTTTAGGTAATTCATATGCCTCTAGAAACTTGTTGATGTCTTCGAGGTTTTCTGTTTTGTTGGAATATAGATGTTCAAAATAGCTTCTAATTATGTTTTGTATTTCACTCATGTCTGTTGTGATATTTCCTTGTTCATTCTGAATTTTAGTAATTTGAGTTTTCTCCCTTTTTCTCTTTGTTAGTGTGGCTTGGGGTTTATTGATTTTATTTATTTTTTCAAAGAACCAACTATTTATTTTGTTAATTTTTCCAATTGTTTCTTTTGTTTCAATTTCGTTGATTTCGGCTCTGATTTTAACTATTTCCTGTCTTCTACTACTTTTGGTGTTGGTCTGCTCTTCTTTTTCTAGGGCTTTGAGCTGTAGTGTTAAGTCGTATATTTGTTGATTTCTACTTCTTTTGTTGAATGTGCCCATGAAATAAATCTTCCTCTAAGTACTGCTTTCATAGTGTCCCAGAGATTTGGATATGATGTGTCTCTGTTCTCGTTTACTTCGAAGAATTTTTTTATTTCCCTCCTGATGTCTTCTGTTATCCATTCTTCATATAAGTGTATTATTTAATCTCCAGGTATTGGAGAAGTTTCTGTTTTTTATTCTGTCATTTATTTCTAATTTCAATCCATTATGATCTGATAGAATACAAGGTAGTATCTCTATCTTCTTGTATTTGCTAACAGTAGCTTTGTGACATAAAATATGGTCTATTTTAGAGAAGGATCCATGTGCTGCTGAGAAGAAAGTGTATTCATTCTTTGTTGGATGGTATGTTCTATATATGTCCGTTAAGTCTAAAATTTTATTGCGTTATTGAGATCTATGGTTTCTTCATTCAATTTTTGTTTGGAATATCTATCCATTGGTGAGAAAAGTGTGTTAAAATCACCTAGTATTATTGTGTTGTGGTCTATTTGATTTCTGGAATTGAGAAGGATTTGTTTGATGTACATGGATGAGCCAATGTTCGGGGCATAGATATTTATGATTGTTATGTCTTGCTGATTTATGCTTCCTTTAAGGAATATGTAATGTCCTTCTTTATCCCTTCTGACTAGTTTTGGCTTGAAGTCCATATTATCTGAAATGAGGATGGATACTTCAGGTTTTTTGCTGTGTCCATGTGCATGGTATGTTTTTTCCCATCCTTTCACCTTTAGTCTATGGGTATCTCTTTTTATGCGATGAGTCTCTTGCAGGCAGCATATTATTGGATTTTTCTTTTTAATCCAATCTGCCAGTCTATATCTTTTGATTGATGAGTTCTGGCCATTAACATTCAGGGTTATTATTGTGATACGATCTGTATTCCCAGTCATTTGACTTATTTTTGTTTTTTGACATGATTTGGTTTCTCCTTTATTTGGCTAGTCCTTTAGGCTAGTTCTTCCCGTTGCTGATTTGCATCATTGTTTTTCATCTCTTCCTCATGGAATATTTTGCTAAGAATGTTCTGTAATGCCGGCTTTCTTTGTGTAAATTTCTTTTGCTTTTGTTTATCACGGAAGTATCTTATTTCATCGTCAAATCTGAAAGTAAGTTTTGCTGGGTATAAGATTCTTGGTTGGCATCCATTTTCTTTCTGGGCTTGGTAAATGTTTTTCCAGACCCTTCTAGCTTTTAGGGTCTGGATTGAAAAATTTGCTGATATTTTTTACTGGTTTCCCCCTGAATGTAATTTGATTATTTTCTCTTGCAGCCTTTAAAATTCTGTCTTTATTTTGTATGTTAGGTATTTTCATAATAATGTGCCTTGGTGTGGGTCTGTTGTAATTTTGTATATTTGGAGTCCTATAAGCCTCTTGTTCCCAGTTTTCCATTTCATTCTTCAGATTTGGGATATTTTGTGATATTTCATTGAATAGATTGTTCATTCCTTTGGTTTGTTTCTCTAAGCCTTCCTCAATCCCAATAATTCTTAAATTTGGTCTTTTCATGATATCTCATAATTCTTGTAGATTCTGTTCATGATTTCTTACCATCTTCTCTGTTTGGTCAACTTTGTTTTCAAGATTAAATATTTGAAATATTTGTCTTCAATGTCTGAGGTTCTGTCTTCCACGTGATCTATCCTATTGGTTATGTTTTCTATGGAGTTTTTAACTTGGTTTATTTTTTCCTTCATTTCAAGGATTTCTGTTTGTTTTTTTTTTTTCAGTATCTCTAACTCTTTATTGAAATGATCTCTTGCTTCCCGTATTTGCTCTTTTAACTGTTGATTGGTGTGATCATTTAGTGCCTGAATTCGCTCTTTCATCTCCTCCTTCAATGCCTGCATTTGCTGTTTCATCTCCTTGTTTGCTTCCCTGATTGTTTTAATTATGTACATTCTGAACTACCTTTCTGACATTTCTTCTTCTGTGCTGCCTTGGGTTTTATTGATATAGTATCTAGGTTTGTTTGGGACATTTTCTTCCCTTATTTTCTCATATTGATCAGATGTCAGTGGGACTGTGAGATATTGCAGATTTCCTCTATTGGCTTATAGTGTCCCTGTAGATTTCCAGTATATCACCTCCCAGCCTTCAGTAGCCTGAAGTCTTGGAGGAACTTGATAATGCAGTGCTTCTGAAGAAAGCTACCCCTAGCACCTACTGATTCCAGGACTTGGAGCTGGCTTTGTGCGGAAAGGCTCTCACTAGGCGGCCTCCTCCAAGAAGCTGGCCGTGGAAGGAGCCTGCTCCCGGAGGAGCAGGGCTGCTTGGAGAATTCTCTGGTTGCCCTTCTCTGGTCCCTGAAGAAGCCTGCAGGCCTGGGCCTGCCGCTGGGTCCGGGACTTGGAGTTGGCTCTCACTGGGTGGCCTGCTCCGAGAAACTGGCCATGAAAGGAGCCCACCGCCCGAGGGAGCAGGGCTGCCTGGGGAAGACTCTAGCTGCCCTGCCCTGCTCTGAGAAGCCATCCCTGTCCAGGCCTGCCACCCGGGCCAAGCTTCACCCAGTGGGGGAGACTCACTCCGTGGCTCTATGTTAATCCAAGTCTCTCAATGCCTCCCCTTCTTGAATCCTGGGTTCTGGAGTGACAGGAGATGCAGTCCTCCTCTAGTCCGCCATCTTGGATCACTGATATTGTATTTTAAATGAATTTTAAAAGCCTAACTACATGCTGTTTACCTATACGCTAGATGATGCTTATTTCAATCATAAATAATGATAGCTCCCATGCAAACACCTGCCCAAGGAAGGTTCATATGCGGGTTTTACTAAATCAGATAAATAGACCTTGAGGTAGGATAGATTGCTAGAAATAGAGAGGCAGATTTCATCATGATGCAAGTCCAACAGGGAGATAAGATAACCCTAAATTTGTTTCACCTAAATTACAAATGCCAGAGAGAAGCAAACTGAATCATATTCATCCACAAACTCCCTGGGTTTTTAGCACAGCTACTCAGTGGAGAATAGAGAAAGCAGAAGAAATAAAATCAGTAAGTTCATAGAGGATTTAAGAACCACAGTTAACAAATCTGAACTGTTTGACACATACAGAAGGCCACTCCCAACAACTGAAGAACAAATATTTTTTTAGAAGAACACATAAAATACTTCTTAAAACGTCCTTCATATTGAATCATAAAATGAATCTTTTCAAATTTCAGAGTACTGAAATCACTCTGAGTATGTTCTACAACCAGAGTAGATTTGAGCTAGATATCACTAACAAAAATACCAGAGATTCCTTCCTAAATATTTGGGGATCAAGTGATGATATTCTAAGAACCACACAGTTAAAAAAGAGATCATAATGAAAATTAGAAACTAGTTTGAATTGAAGAGAAGTGAAAATGAACCAAAAAAGAAACCCAAATTTGCAAAGTGGCCCTAGAAAGAAATTAGCCTTGAATTCATAAACTGGAAATATGAAAAGGTTGAAAGATCATGATCTGAACCAAAAATGCTTAAGCTTTTTGGCCTCAAGAGCTCTTTCAAATCATCAAGGGTTCAAAGAACTTTTATTCATATTTAACATATCTCTCATTATTTAGCATATTCTAAATAAAATGAGGAAATTTTAAAGTTATTTATTATTTATTTTAAAACAGCAACAAATCTATTACATGCTAGCATAAATAACATCACTTTAAGAGAAATAATTTTATTTCTAAAGCAAACTGCTATGCCAAAAGAATGGCATTGTTTTAAAATTTTCAGAATTGCTCTAATATCTGGTTTAATGGAAGACAGCTGGATTTTCATATTTACTGCTGCATTCAATCTGTTGTTTTTTTTTAATTGAAATATATAAAAACAACTCATGCATATATGTAGTTGAAAAAAAAAGAAGCACTTTAATGTTCTTGTCAGGTAATTGTCCATGGTCATCTTTGATACTACACAAAAATTTTTGCAGGTGTAGTGTCTTAAAGTCATTGTGGGATTTCAACCCCAAGGAATGCATTATTTTGTATTCCATTACACTGCAACTCATTGGTCTATCCTACACATTGAACAGGCTTTTGACCATGCACAGTTTGTATCATTGTGCAATGGTCACTTGGAAAATATTGGTTAACTGTATTATGTAGATCTTTCAAATGCTGACACATCTTTATTCAACATTTTATTATATTAATTAATATCGCTACCTATCTCATCCTATAAGTGTTAAACTATTGGGACAGGAACTTGACAGTTCAAGCTAATAGTTGATGGGAACAATTTTTCCACTGTGTTTAAAACCTTTCTAATTTTAGTACTTAAATTCCAGGGACCCAGGAAATCCTGGTCCCAGGCACACCAGCATGGTGATGATATTGGTGAATGCAAACTTGCCAGGTGTTTAAATTTTACTCAAGTATTTGAATTCTATCATTAGCAATGAATACTCTCAGTGGTTTTTCTTGAAATGACAGTCTCATTTGATTGCTGTTTTGAAAAAATGTCTGCCAAATATTCAAATTGGAATAAACAAGACTCATCTATCATTTTTATTTTAAATCCATGAAAAAAGTGGCTAGTTCACTTTACATCTCAATCACAGAAGTATCTTTTCTTTGAGGCAATCATTGAACTTCTGTATGTAGCAGAAATGCTTTGGGTATATTTCCATTTTTGCCACACAGAATTTTAATGCTAAAATTTCTTGCCTTTCATCAGTATATTTTTAACTGAAACCAGTGCTTCACTGGCAAGTGCATGCTATTAAAGACAATAATACAGTACAGTTGTGTGCCACTCTGCTGATTCAAACCGTGGTCCCAGTTTTATTCACCAGTGCTTTTTGCACCATCGGTGTAAATGGAAACAAAGTAGAGAAGTAATAATTATCATAATATTCTCTTAGTATTATTATAAAAATATTTTTAAATGTCCTGGAGACCTCTGCAGTTCACAAAAGATGCTTTGAGAACTGGTAATCTGAGTACACATACCATGTCTCTAAAAATAATAAGCAGATTGAATCCAAAGATGTGAAAAATATAACAGAAATTAAGAACTCAGTAGATGCTGCAGAAGAAAGAAGAGCAAAGATCAGAGCAGAAACCAGTTCAGTGTAAACAATGTAGAGTACTTGCACAATCCAGGAATGACTCTTTGAGAAGCTTTCCAAAAGTCACAAATGCTTCCCACAAGAAAGAAGGAGACACAGCACCCATTCCTGGAACCGAAGACAAGGACATTCTTATAAATGTTGCAAACCCTAAAGAAACATTAAAATGACATCTGAACAACTTTACGTCAAGACTTGGAGAATTTGGGTGGAATATGTAAAGTCATTGAAACATTCAAACATTTAAAACTGAATCAGGAAGAAATAGAAACTCTGAAAAGCCCAATGTGTAATTAAAGAAATTTAATCTGTAGTTTAAAGATACCCCAAAGGAAAAACTCAGTGTCCAGATCATTCTCTGAAGAATTCTGAACATTCAAGAAAGAAATGGTATTGACCTTACATAAACCTTTCCAAACACTAGCAAAGGAGAAAGTATCCTCCCAGGTTGTTTTTATAAGTCAATATGTTTTCACAAAGATATTATAAAAAATTACAGCTCTCTCTCACACACACAAAGATAAAATAAGGAATCCCAAAACACAAGCATACAGAATTATGTCATATGTATATGTATTATGTGTATGTATGCTTGTATGTACAAACCTGTCTGTTCATTTCTTAAAAGTAATATATGACAGGAGTAATTCTGTTATTCAGTAGGGCAAGGATGGTTTTTCTAAAAAAGGGTGCTGCAGCATTTGATATCCATGTGGAAAAGATGAACAATTAACCCTGACACTTAATTTCCACCACCATGAGATCGGTTGCTGAGGGACTGCAGACCCAAAAGTAAATGATATATCCATAAAAGCTCTCAATGATGGTAAGGGAAGATGTCCTTGTGACCTCTGGATAGGCAGAGATTTCTTAAATAGAAGGCAAAAATTATTAATTTTAAAGTAAAGATGATTAACTGAGCTGAATATAGAAATTTCTACATATCAAAAGACAGCATTGGAGAATGAAAGTGAGGTGCATGGGGAGAAGATGGTTTCAACATATTCATCCAGCAAAACACTCAGATCCTGGACATAAACACCACTCCCACAATTAAATAAGAAATGAAGAACTCAGTTTTCAAAAAACATAATAGTTGAAAGTACAGTCCATGAAAAGAAAAGTGATAAATTGTGGTCTTTACCAAAATCAAAAATATAGCTCTGTGTAAAGTCCTGTTAACAGGATGGAAAAATGCAAGCTAAAGAGTGAGAGAAAATACTTGCAAACCACACGCCAGTCATGGAGCAGGGCCTGGAGCATATGAAGACTCTAAAACCTGCAATCCACCTGGGGAGCCGCAAGCACATGATGAGGCATGCCACCAGGGAGGTGGCAGGGGAGTACCTGATACCTGGCCAAGAGGTACAGCAGGTGCAGAGGCTGAGCCATCTCCCACACCTCCTGAAGGACTGAAACAGCAGAGAACACCAAGTGCTGGCAGAAAGAAATGTGCCATAGGGTCCTTCCTTGTTGGCAGGAAGGGTGAAGCCACCCAGGAAGGAAAACACCTCTGCAGTGTCTTGAAACTGAATGTGCAGATGCTGTGTGACACAGAAGTGGAACTCTGGGGCAGTTTCCCAGAGAGAGAGAAACTCCCATCCACACAGAACCCGTAGGTGAATGTTCAGAGTCCCAAAGAGGGATCACGTGGACGTCTTCAAAGGGCTGAGTGAATGAGCATCCATCCCTTGAGCACTGCTCAACCACAAGGACCAACTATCACGGCAGAGAGTGATGTGGACGACCTCAGAGAACTCTGCTGAGTGACAAAGCCAGCCCAGGATTGCCCGCTACATGATTTCATTATATGACATCCTGAAAGGACAAAATTATAGAAATGTAAATGCACTAGGAGTCATGGCTAGCAGGTCGGTGATTGTGGCTAACAAGGTCGGCATGAAGAACCCTCACAGCAGGGGAAATGTTCATAACATGCCTTAATCACATAGACGCTCACATCCTGGTTGAGGCACTGCACTGCAGTTTTTGTTTATGTCTCAGTGTCATTAGTTATCAGTTATTAGTTATTAGCATGCATCTATTGCCCACCTTAATGGACTTCAGGTGATATTTCCACTCATGCAGGATGCATGGATCAAATCAATGCCATTAGCATCTCCCATTGCCTATGCATATGTGAGCTCCCTCTTGCGGGTTAGAGGGAGCCATCATCCCCTCCGTGCTGCCGAATGCCCCTTGTCTGCCCCTTGTCTCTGTTCCCAACCTCCCTCCCATGGACACACTCCTCACCACTGTCCTACATTCAGGTCAACTACTCTTGGCCTCCATGTAGGAGAGAAAACATTCAATGCTGGTCCTTGTGTGTCTGGCTTATTTCACTTAATGTAGAGTCCTCCAGTTCCACCTGGGACAATTTTTGAACCATGTGGCCATTGGGAAATTGGTGAAGGGTTGCCAGAGTCTCACAGTCTTATTTCTTAAAGTGCATATGGTTCTGTAATCACCTCAGATATATTAAAAATTGAGTTAAGAAATGAATGTGAACACCAAAAACATCAAAGAACGATGTGTATTTCAGGAAATGTGTCAACAAATAGCTTCTAAGCCTGTTAAATACTGTGGGACATCATTATGATTTAAAGCCACACACAGACACCACTGTTTATGTACCAGAATGGAGAGGAAGAAACTGACAAGAGCAGGTGTTGGCGGAGGTGAGGCAACCAGGCTCTCGCTCCCAGTTGGTGAGAGCATGATGAGCGTGGGCTCTCAGAAATCTGCTGGACAAAGTTTGATAACCCAATCACTCCTGGTCTGTGGCCCAGTGATTCTGTCCCTAGACACATGCCCAACAGGAATGAATGCATTGTGTCCCACAGGGATATGTCCAATAACACCCATGACAGTGCTGTTTGTAATAGCCAAAAACTGGGTGAAAATCCCACGAGTATCCAACTGAATACATAATTACATGTTTTTTTTTTGGTGTAGTAGAATATTATACGTGGCATAAAACAAAGGACTCTTACTATGTGCAACTGCATGGATAAATCTTACAGCAATGCTATGGAGCTAAAGAAGACAGATGCAATAGGTGTAACAGTAGATCAGGCATAAATTCATTCACATGAAGCTTCAGACCCAGCCAAGCTAGTGCCTGCAGAGAACAGTGAGACGAGGCTATCTTCAGCAGAGCAGTGACTACCCTGGAGGGTGCGGGGGCCGCCTGTGGTCTTGGCAGGAGAAAGGCAGCAGACTGGTGTGCTGGGAGCACCTCGATGGGGAAGTCCTGGCAAGACCCACCTGTGCAGAAGGGAGGAAAGAAGGCATGATGGACTCAGAAAGCCAGAGAGACTCCTGGCTCCTGGGAACCTCAGCAGCATCCCCAGTGTGGGCGTGGAGACCTCAATGACAAGTCTTGTCCACAGTAAAGTTTTGAGGGGTGCGTGGGGATGCTGAAGGGATCTGAGCTGATTCAGTCCTGGGAGGACAAGCCCAGGGTGCCACATGGTGACAAACCTGGCCCCCAACAAGGACTCACATGGATAGTCAGGACGCATCATTGGTGTCTTAGAGAGGAAGTGTTTCTTGGTGGTCAGGCAATGCTGGGCAGTACCGCTCTCTGAGTGATGGCTAAAACACAACTGGTGCCCAGTTCAGTAAGAAAAACCTGCACATTTGTCTGAATTGTATGTGGTGTTGCTTTTCCCACTGTCCACAGAGGCTCTCCAAAAGGCTGGGCTCCCACTGTTCTGCATTGGCTCCGTCTTCATGCCAACATGCACTGGTGAGGGGTGACTTGGCTACCACTCCCAGGATCTTCACAGTTGTTACAATTCCTCTCCAGTATATGGTGTAAAGTGGGGTATAACTGAAGACTCAGTTCAATTTTCTAATGCTGATTCAATGATGTCACACAAATTATTTTCCAACCCCTTCTGCCATGATGGAACAACCTTGTTGCTCCAGAAGTAATGCATGGAGGGCAGGATGTCAGACCTGGGCTGACACTGGCTGGCAAACGCACGCCCACCCAGAAGTGCCCATGCAGTAGCAGCCCGGGAGGTAAGGCTGTATCATTCCAGCAAGTGGAGTCTTCCTCCTCGGCTCAGATGTGCAAAGTCAAAGGCCCCACATTCTTTCCTCTCCTTCTATGTGAAGGATGTGAGTGTTCCCCTGTGTCTGGAGCAGCCCTGACACTGGTGTAACAGAAAGGAAGCCCACGCCTGAAACCCATTAACCCCTGCACCCAGTCCCTCCTGCTCCAGGAAGAGGAGGAAGGCAGATGTGCTCTCCCGTCCCTGATGCTGCCTGCTTTCTGCTGAACTTAAGGGCAGAAAATGCCTGCTTCAAGATGCAGCCCAGAAAGCTGGCCCATCAAATCTGTGACTATGTTTATTTTCCCCATGAATAAAAGATTGGAAAAAAGAGAAATTTGATCAAGCCTAAAACGTCCTTATCTGAGGCTCTTGAAACCCTGAAGAAATTGAAGACAGGAGATTTTCCACCAGTGAGAAACTCCATCAGGACCCAGAAGAGGAGCAGCACATGGGCAGGGACTGGGGCATGTCCCTGGGAGACCCTGAGCCCAAGCCTGCCTACTCAAGGACACGGGCATCCTGAGGGCCCTATGCCCCATCCGACCAGATGGGCAACCAGTGGAGCAAGAGGGAGGCTAAGCATGTGTCATTACTCTCCACAAGGCTGCACTTGAGCTTCTCTTTGTTCTGAGGGGTTTATTTCACCTGTAATAGACTGTGTTGACTTCAAAGCAGCCCCTTTGCTTGTGGGGTGACAGCTAGGAGAATAGAACTCATTAACAGTCATGATTTTCAAATGGAAATTGCCCTGTCTTTATGAAGAGTGGCTAGAGAGTACTTCATAGAATTAGCATTGTTTTCTCTTTTCTTTCTATGACTCTTTGGGTCCTTGTATAATTCTGAATGGAGAGAAGAGGGAGAGAGTGAATTAAAGGGATATTCCCATTACTGTTCTCCTTTGTAATCTCAAGATAGGTTACCCATAGATGCTCAGAGACCACTTGGTCTCAAAGGGTTGGGTTTCTCTATCAATGGCATCCAAATAACCATGACCCTTGCTCATTGAGCACTTGGTCATGTTGCTCAGAGGTGGGCACATGCATGCACTCACACCCACAGTGGGATAAAGTAAGCCATGGCCACATTCTTCACACGAAAGACCCACCAAACTGCAGCTACTCCATGGCCTCCTACACCATCACTTGGGATGCTCTATTTCTCCTCTGTTAACCAACTTTCCAGAGCTCTAACAGAGTCCCTGAGATAATGAACTTATTGTAATAAACTTAAAATACACCTTAGAAAATGTTTATTTTGCCTCACAGTTTTGGAAGTCCCTGCCCATATTGGGTTGGCTCCATTGCTTTGAGCCAGCAGTGAGACAGCGCATCATGGTAGGAGCACATGGTGAAGCCACCCTGTTCATCTTGCCAGTCAGGAAGCAAAGGAGAAAGAGAAGGAGGCTGGGTTCACAGTCACCTTCAAGGACATGTCACCAGGGGCATAGAGACCTCCCACGAGGCCCCAGCTCCCAAAAGATTCCCCACCTCCCAATAGCACCTCCCTGGGAACCAAATCTTTGGCACAAAGGCCTTTGGGGGACATTTACACAAACTGAAATGTCTCCATGCTAGAAGTAATGTTGAAAAATTGAACCCAGGCGCTCTTCAAAATCTCCAGAATTTGAAAAAGGGGTGCTCTGACAAGCTCAGAGTCCCAAGAGTGGTCCTGGAGATTCTGTCTCATCCTGGTCACCCAGCAGCTCTGTGGGCTGCATGTGCTGGATACCCCTGCCAAGCATGACCTCAACATGTTTTCCAGTCTCCCTGGATCACACAGGCCTCCAACTCCCACACCCTCTGTTCCCAGGGACTGTCCTTGAAGAGGAGTCCCCTGGGAGCAGAGCTCCAGGCATTGGATTGGTGGAAGAATGACACAGCACACTGCAGAGTTGGGCTGCAAAGAATGATGGGTTCACCAGAAACACACAAGGGGGTGGCTAAGAGGCATTTCAGGGACAGGCAAATGACATTTGAAGCCTGGAGGGAAAACCTGTGGAAGCTTAGGGATGCATTGCTGCGGTGGGTGCGCCTGGCAGGGCCCCGGCCCTCCTCCACTCGGGATGTGTGTTAATGGACCCAAAATATTGAGAGCAAATATTGACTCCGACTCCTAAAAAGCCTTTAGTTATTTATTTTGAATAATTTGATACCCAAGTAAATTAATGCTAAAGCACTTCTCTGTTTGTGCCAAATCAGTGCCTCTTGGTGGGAACTCTGTCCATCTTTGCAGGCAAGTGCTCACTCTCAGTAGGCAGTCCATTTCTGCAGAGTACCATTCAGCTAATTTCAAAAAGAACCAGTAAAGGTATGTGGAGCAGGCAGTAATAGCATGGAAAATATCCAGAATTACTAGAGCCAGCAACAGAACTTGGATGCCATTTTCATGCACTAATAATTTGTAGTCTACATATTGAAGGTGACTATCAACTGACTACTCTCTATGCTGGAGCATTCAGGTCATTAAAAATTCACCGTTAGTCTTCTGCCTTTCAACATTGGAGAACCAGATGCCTTTCCTCCTCTTCTTGGTAAAAGCAGATTGCAGACTGCCATCCAAAGTGACACTGAAGCCCTGTGTCAGTGAGATAATGTCCGTGTCCTGGTTTGTTTTCAGAAGGCCAGGCACCTTTGTGCTCCAGGCCAGGAGATACTACAGGGAGCCTCCAGGAAATGGTTTCCTTTCAGATGAATCACTGCCTTAGTAATTAGTGAGCAGGAACCCTCCTGATGAACCGCATGAAATTGAACATCTGATGATAGGTGGGCCCCACAAAAATATATCACATGCTTTTGTTTAGAGGGGAAATTAAAAAAACATGGGCAGGAAAAAACTGTCAAACAACATTTTTAACTTCTAAGCCCAGGTAAAAAGAAGACCAAGTATTTGAAGTTCCCATGAAGCTCGGTTATCAGAGCATCTCCCACTGCTTGTGGCTTTCAGGGAGGAATCACCTCTTCTCACTCCCATTTCATCCCCAACAGCCCCTGTTTAGGCTGTTTTCATAAGCTACCTGATTCTAGAAGTCCCTGTAGGAAAGATATCAATTTAACCAGAGAAGGTCAGAAAAATATGACTTTACTATCCAGGAAGTCAGGAAGGCTAGGTGGACTGTAGCCCACAGGCCCAGCTGCCTCGTCCTTTCTAAATCCTACAGAAGGTGTAATTTTTACAGTAAAAAGGCATTTAACCATTAATTGAATCCAAATGAGAACAGTGCAATTAGTTAAGTAATCACTCCAAAAGAGAGTGGCTTTGGTCTTCCAGATGAAGAGATGTCAAAATGTCAAAGAAGCACAAGATCCACTTGGGCCTTCTGTACAGGGTGGGTTCTCTCAACTCAGAGATGCTGGTTTTTCACACAGTGACGTGAGGTGACCTCAAGGACTGAGCTCCCAGACTTGGGTGCAGCCATCTGTGGTGGGTCTCCTGGAGACTTTCTCTACAGCAAGCACGTGGATTCAGGAATTCTCTGGATAAGTTGCCCAAAAGAATGAAATTGCCTCTGGAGTCTCAACAGTCCCCAGAGAGGTTAAATCTGGCACTTTAAAAGCAGCAGCACAGTAGCTTAGGAGTGAGGAGTGGGTGATCCACAGGAGGGCTTCTGCTCTGTCTGCTTCCCCAGGGACCCTCTGCTCCCTGCTGGTTGATCTTGGTTCAGGTCATGTCACTTCCTTGTGAGATCAACTGCCAAGCCTGGAATACAGTACTCCACTCCTTGGGATACTTGGACAATAGTGAGGGTGTTTCTGAGCCCTTTTCTGCAGCATCTGTCCTCTGGATCTCCCTGGGGACAAGGACACAGTTGCACTTCTCACAGTGGGAGTTGGTCATGCAGGAAACTGCCATTCCTCACTATGATGAGGAAATGCTAAATGACATCGCCTAAGTCACAGGCCAGAAGGACACAGGCTTAGACTTGGACATAGACTCATGTCTGCAGCCTGTCCAAACCTCACACCATGTCCATGGAGCAGAGAGATGGGAGAGGCAAAGTGGGCATTGCAGAGGGTAGAGGTCAATCCTTTCCATCCACGGTGGACACATCTATGAGTTCATTTGAAAATTGGATTTAATCATTGCTATTAATAAAGGGTCAAGCCTCCACAGCAATTTACTGTGCTGTCAGCAAAATGAATAGCTTAAGGCACATTAGTAGCATATTAGATAACATATATGCAGTAATTAAATGATGAGGAAAACCACTGTGGAATATAATAGTGTACAGACTACTGTCTTCTCCAGCACAGCTACTCTTTTCAAAAATCCATTCAAGACGCCTCCCCAGCGAATCTGTTCATTTTCTTCTGTGATGTTTATCATGTTCAATAAGCATATTTCTTGCTCTATAAAGTGTTTCTGATGGGTCTTTTTATTTTTTTCAATTGGCAAATGAAAGAATGATGTCATATGACAGCATTAAATACTATTAAACAGACCATAACTAACATTCACTGTATAAATTATACATAAGCTGACACTTTTATGCACTTTGTGAGGAATGGCTTCATGGGTTATGCAATCTTTTCCAAAACAAGTTGCAGAGAGAAACGTGACTGGTTCTGTTTCATGGTTGCAAATTGGTAACTGAATTAGCATTTATTTATTAAGTTTTCACTGGAAACCCTTCTCATTCAAATACTTGTAGATTATAATTTATTTTTATCTGAGGCATATTTTTTCATGTGGCAGTTTTGCCAAAATCAATACAACAGGAGCCAAGCCCTGTTCTCTGTTCCCCACTCCTGCCTTCCTCCTCTTGGCTGGATCCTACATGTGTCTATTCCAGCGGGGAAGGTAAATAAATGAGTCTGCCTCATCAGGATGGCTGTTGCCAAAGTGCAGAGCTGAATATTATTTTTACTAGTGCAATCCACACACTCAGGACACTAATCAGCCACTTTTTCAGACAGCTTTTTGCATTTTTAAGCCAGGAGTGTGGGATCTTGTTTCTGGCAGGAAGCCTGCATATTTCGCCCATGATCCACAAGGAAAGTCCATGCCAACAGTGACAGTGACAACCCTGGGTTTTCAGAAAGCTCAGCTTTACATGGAAAGCATGCAGTCTTGGGAAATACCCTCTGGACATAGTGGTGGCATCAGGGCCCCACATGGGCACTTGGACTCCCTGCCAGACACACATGCAGAGTGTGTCTTACAATCACAGGCAGCATGCAAAGTGAGCCCTGTAGAAAGCAGAGGGTCACCAACTGCAGTGCATGATGACAGAAAGTGTCACAGATGCCAGGTCCCGTGATATGGAATGGCCTCCTGTGAATCTGAATTTAATTCTCTGAACCTTGATGAGGTTGCAGGGACTTCAGATTTTAATAATTTACTTTATGTAGTGAAAATTCATTATTTATTTTAATATGCAAGATTTTTCTTTTGACTTTCTGAAGCCCAGACAATACTACATTTCCAAGCAAAATTTGTACCAAAATATGTGATTTGGCTAACACATGTCAAGAGCTCAGTGCTTAAGAGCTTGACAAATACATTATTGGTATTGGCATTATTAGACTTTCAATTGATATATCTGTGATGACTTGAGTTCAAGTTCTTGACAATGCTGGCCCTGGTTCAACAAATTTCTGTCATCTCTAAATGAGCGGAAACATGCTCCAGCTCCAACCTTGCTGCTTCTGCTGCTTCTCTGTTCTTTCCCGCTTAGCCACACTGCTCTAGCAGGTTCTGACCCCAGCAGACCTTCCTGCAGCTGAGACTCCTTGCATGTGCATGTGATTGAGGAATGTCCCCTGGCTCCCCGTGGGGATGCTGCAGTCTGCTAGGGCACCCAGACTGGGCACCAGCACTTGCTGAGCTCCCAGTCACCACTACTCCAAGTTCTGAGTCTGAAGCAGGTTGGACGCAGCAATGTGTCCCCTAATGACTGCTCATTGCAGGCACAAGAGGGGTGCTGACAGGTACCACTGAAACACCCAGATGGCTTTGTCAAGGGTGACCAATAAGAATTCCAAAATGGGAGAGCAGATTATTCAGAAGAGGCAGATACTACCTCAGGAAAACCTCTGTGTGCACACATGTATACTATGTATGCACATCTGTGTTTTGCATGTGTGTACACGCATGGGTGGTGCACATGTCCATGTACTTAGTCAGACTGCCACATCCGTGCATTCCACATCTGCAGAATCAAACAGCTGCACATAAAAGTACTTGTGGAAAAAATCACATGTGTACTGAATGTGCAGACTTTCCTCCTTGTCATTAGCCCTAAACGATGCAGTGTGACAACCATTTACACAGTATTCACAGTCCATTCTATTAGGTATTACAAGTTATGTAGAAATGATTTAAAGTGCACATAGGATGTGGTGGGTCACAGGCACATGCTCCACCATTTTTATAGGGACTTGTGCATCAGCAGACTCTGATGTCTGTGGAAGTGCTGGAGCAGATCCCTGCAGATGCTAGAGTCGCCTGCACATGCATGTGTGCATACATACATATGTCAGATAAAACTATGGCATTTTGTTCCTGCTACAAGTGTTCAGGGCTTCCTGCAGCCTCAGGACTTTAACCCTCTGTACACAGGCCTTTCCCTGCTGCACTGCAGCTGATTTTTGAGAGGCAACCTCACTGCCCCACAGAAGTGGCCCTGAAAGCCCCAAGTTGCTTTCTCTGAAGTTTTTGAGGTGGGCACTGGGGAAAAGCAGAAAAGTCACAGTGTGGCACCATGATGGTCCCTGCTACATATCAAAATATGGAGCAAGTCTGGTCTAAACTCCTGGAGAGAGCCGACAGGGTAGAAATGACCCATTTAATTGTCGTACGTGGGATGTGAAGCAAATGATCTCTTACATTAGTTCAACGATACCATCCACATGAACATGGAATCATCAGAGCAGGGATGTTCCCCCTCCATAATCCCATCTGCCTGTGATGTCCTTCACCAATTTACTGAGGAACCACAAGTCTGCATCTCACCTGAGACTCTGTCTTGAGGGCCAGACAGGTATCCGATAACAGCTAATGCTCTCAAGCACTAAGCCGGTGCAAGGTAGGCTCTAGAAGCTTCTCCTGAGTCAGTTCCTCTCATCTGGACTCCTGCCAGAGGAAGCAGAGGCTCACCAAGGTCAAGTTCAGGCCCCAGGCATGATGGCAGACCTGCCGTACCTGAGATCTCACTGCTAGTCATGGCTTGTGACTACATTCTGGTAAACCTTAGGTGCTTACTTCTGAACTTGTGTCTCACCCAAACCTGACCATGTCCTGTACTCCACCTTAAGGAATGAACTCCACACACCTAGTCCATTTCAGTTGGTCCTCCTGGCTGCTGCCACTTGAGCCTCTTGTGTCAGTCAACCCACCTTTCAGCTGGGGCAACCCATGTCTCCCCTTTGATACCAGTATTTGGAAATTCAGAGTCATGCTTCTCAAGTGGCCCTCTAAGAAAAGGGGAAGGGTGTCTTGTCTTCAGTCACCCGCAGAGTCACAGCCTGCCTGGGTTGGTGAGGGACTCATTTTGAGAAAGATGCTTGAGGAAGACACAGATGCCAAGCTCAGACACAGATGGGGAGGCCCTGGCCAACTTGCAGAGCTGCCAATTTGGCTTCAAGAATCTCCAACAAACTGAGTGCAGGCCTGACATGGGGTGGTTCCCCTAATTCTTCAGGGACAACCCTGCAGCCTCAGGGGGAGTCCTTGAGTCCGGGGTCAGCAAACTGTCTGCAAATGGCGAGATAGCAAATACCTTAGGTTTTACAGGCCTGCGGGTCTAGGTGGCATCTGCTGTGCTCTGCTGTTGTAGTGCAAAGGCCACCTTAGAAATGCACAAGCAAATGAATGAGGCTGTGTTAAGGAAGGTTTCTTATGGAGGCTGGTGGCAGGCCAGCAGCTGCTGCCCATGGACTGAAGATGCTACCTGTGCCCCAGGTGCCAAACCTGAGCAAACAGCACAGGAATGCACTTGACTCCTGGTCTTCTAATGTTTGGGAGTCTATATCTTCATGAGTTTTCACATATCATGATTCCAGGCCACCTGTGCCCAGCCACCATCTCCCCTTAGGTAGGGTAGTATGTGGAAATGAGAGATTTGAAGATATAATTAGTTAATAATCTCAAAATAAAATTATCCTGTGCTTATAGTGGGCCCTAAATCTGTTCTCCAAGATTTTTATAAGAGGGAAGAGATGGAGACACAAGGACCATGGCCGTTTGATGATGGAGGTGGAGATTGGAGCAGTGGGGCACAAACCAAGGAACACCAGAGACCACTGAGAGCTAGAAGAGACAGGAAGTTCTTCTCTCTGAGAACCTGTGTGTTGGGAGAAATCCTATGTCTTGACTAGCAGCTGTGAATGTCTCAAGTGTGTAAGGAAAACCTTCACACATTCACGCCCATCAGGAATACCTACAGACAGGAGCATTCCACTCTGGTCACTTAGGAAAGTAAACAACTGTACCCAAATTTACCTAGTGTTACCAAGGGAACCTGTATAGGGACCTGGTGGTCTGATTCCCCCATGGCACATTGTGATTGGATTAAAAGTCTATAAAATGTATACCTGCAATAAACCAGTTTGCAGGTTGCTCGCCACAAGCCTACTTTTATCCAACTCCTGGGGTCTGGATTATGATACCACCAGCTCTTACCTGCACCTGAGCTAGCCTGGCACCCCTACACCTGTGGAAGGATGATGGCCCTGTTGACACCTCTGGCCTTCTGAATTGTGAGATAAGTTTCTGCTATTTTAAGCCACCAGGTTCTGGTGATTTGTTACAGCAGCTGCCACACACTCATACAGTTGACTCACCTTGAGAGTCTCCTAATGAGCTTCCCTCCCTTCAGCACACCAGGGCAGTCCTCATCTTTTCTTCACATGAGAGCCAGACAGATCTTCTTAATTCAGACATCTGATCATAACCCCATGCTTAACATTCTTCCATGGAGATTTCTCCTCTGTCATTAAGTCCAGACTCCCCACCTAAACACAGGTCCCCAAGCACCTGCACCCTTCACCAACTTCCCCTTCAGGCCTGCCAATCTTTAGCCACATGGAGCTACCTGCGACCTTCTGGTCGCAGCATACAGCTTTTACCTCTGGGTTTGGTATGTGCCCCCCTGCCTATCTGAACTGCCCCCACAGGCTCCTGCTCTCCCTTGGGACCCCACTTTGACAACCTCTGCTCTAGACAGATTTCCTTAACCACCTGCTTCTCCCAGGCTGAAGCCCAAAGCATCCTATGGAAGCACTTCACAAACTTAAGGCATCCCTACTTCTCCCACCATCTTGTTTTTTCCACATCTATCCACAACTCAATTTTATTTTATGGTATTTATTAAGAAATTGGTTCAGTTTTTAAATTCAAATTTGATTTGAAAATAGAAGAAACTTCCATCCTTATGCTAAGAGGAGGACCAAAACTCCTGTTAAAACAAAACTGCAGAGGAATGCGGAGCAATGCTATCAAAAGTATAGCCCATTACCTGAGAGGTTTGTGCTCTTTAGCAAAAGGGGCCAGCAGGTTTGAGCCCTGCTCTGCATCACTGGCAGCAGGATTCAGAGAGAAACCACATGGAGATGACCTTTTCTCATTGCTTGCTGGGAAGCCACCTGTACCCCAGTGGCCTCACCTGCAAGTTCCCACAAATAGGCAGTACAGGAGGACCCCACTTGTCCCTTCTCTGCTTCCACTCTCAGCCTCTAATCTCCTGGGTGGCAGGCCACTCCCCATCACCCAGTACCATGCTGGTAATGACTCAGGGGCTCAATGAGTGAATGCTGGGGGGCAGGATGCAGGCACCCTCCTGAATAGTAGGAATAAGTCTTCTGTGGTCTGGGTTTGCGGGAGGGCAGGGGAAAATCTGAGCCACAGAAGTGCAGTGAGGCCATTCACGCGCTCATGGTAACTCGAACACTCCTGGTGTGACCCCAGTCAGCTGTGACCTGCTGGAATCGGAAGCTGGATTCATGCAGGAAAGGCCCACTCCAGAGACCTGCTTCTTTCTCTAGCCCACCCTGCCAGCACCAACAGTGGAAGAGCAGGGACCTCTTATATTAACTGCAGAGAAGTCCAAAATAAAAGTGCTATCTGCCCAACACATGCTGGCCTGTCCTTGAATCCAGGAGACTAACCCAGGGTCGCTGGGACAGCATGGGTTCAAACCTTTCCAAGGAAAGTCAGGTTGTGGCAACTGCTGGTAGAATGCCAATCAGCAGAGGATTCCTGCTGGACCCTCTCCTGGCCCATTTCAGCAGAGCACCAAGGCACAGCCCAAAGATGCTTTGTGGGGGTGATGAGGGACAGGAAGGAGTTCAGTGCTGGGAAATCACTCTTCTGTTGATTGGAAGTCTCCCTCATCCTCCTTCTGGGAAAGGATGCCCACACCCATTCTTAACCTGTGCCTGGCCACACACTGAAGGTGCCCAGGAATTAAAAGACACCAGGTTTCTGTAAGTGGGGGACAGTCAGAGTCTATCCTTTTCACAGTGCCTATGATCCATTTTGTGTTGCTGTAACCAAATACTCAAGACTAATACTTTATATAGAAAAGAGTTTCATTTGGCCCGCACTTCTGGTGGCTGGAAGCTCCAAACAGCAAGGTACCAGCTTCCTGGCTATTTCACAAGATGGCAGAGAAATGGAAACAGCTGTCTTTAGAGGGTGCTAAGCTTGCCCAGCCTTGCTGTCCAATGTCCCCACTCTTGAAAAAGCTGATTTTCATTGAACCCAAACCATTCTACCAGGGCAGCATAATCCATTCATAGGGATGTAGCCCCCAGGACCTAATGACCTCCCATCAGTCCCAGTCTCTCAAAGGTGCCGTCACTTCAACCCAGTCAAGCTGAGAACCAATCTTCCAACCTGTAAATGTCTGGGAGACAAACCACATCAAACCATGGGACAGTTAACTTGTGACAACTTTGCTTGTGTAGTAATCCTTTTGCAGAAAACCAGAAGACTTCAGGAGGGTGTTTGATTTTGTGGTGCTCTGGCTAAAAACAAAACAAAAGCAATACAGCATGCTGTGGTGTCTAGCATTATGGAACAGGAATTCCTTTAAACAGGAAGAGATGGGAGTTGGAGTCCCAAGTCTTTTCCTGCAAAGCCAGAAGATGCTGGGTGTCACAGCAATATCCTGAATTTAGCATCGCTTCACCTGTGCACAAAAGGGGAGCTGTTGGACTCCAAGGAGCAGAGTCCAAAGTTCAACCTTCAGGCTTCTGGTGGGTCACAGGGAAGGTTTGTGTGTGGATGGCCACCATCTGCAAAACTTGGGCTTCTTGCAGACACACAGGGGTCACCTGATGGGAAGCTTGTTCCCACCATCTGGGCTAGTCTTTGATCCCATTTACAGAACAGCCCCTTTGCCACTCTGGTGATGGTGAGTCCAACTCTGCACTCATTGAGACAGCTCCCACCATTGTCCCACTATGCAAGGTGCTTGTCCATCAGTGAACAGAATGCAGATACTTCCCTCAGTGGGGGACATGAAGCTGGAAACAAACATAAAACAAAACCTCACATAGGGAAGGGTTTCGGAGGCAGATTGGCAAAATGGTGCTGTGGACAGACTGCCAGGGTGGGCATCATGAGAATGAGACTGTGGACCAAGGACTTGGCAGGGACATTCATTGTCCTTAAGGGTGTCTGCTGGAGAGGGTTCTGGGCAGAGGTTAAGGTCACTGCCAAGATCCTTATGCAGCACCTGCCCAGAGTGTTTGAAGAATAGCCAAGAGGTCAGTGCTAATGGAGTCATCATGAATGAGGGATTTAGAAGAAGGTGGCTGTTAGAGAAAAAAGGTTGACCTCCCCCAGTGAAGAGATGACCTATGGCAGACAGTCCTCATGTTCAGTCTGCAGCTTTGACTCTTTCCTGGGTCTCCAGTCTGTCCACTCACCCTACAAATTTTGGATTTGCAAGTCTCCATAATCACATGAGTCAATTCCTTTAAACAGACCTCTTTCTAAATATGCACACACCATTAGTGTTTCTCTGGAGAGCCCTGCTTAATCCAATAGGCATCAGAAGTGGGGTCATGGGCATCTTGCAGGCCACTGGGAGGACTTGTTCACTCTGAGGCCAAGCTCTGGCAGATATTTTCATGGGGCACCAAAGGTGCTGGTCTGAGGGCAGATAGTCTCAGACATATCTGTCCTTCATGTTAGAGCCACGCTACTTGGCACAAGAAGCCAAGTGACAACTTCAGGATAGGGAGTAGGAAAGAAAGGATCCTGTATATTGTGACCTTTGACCTATGCCTAGACCTACCTCCCAATGTGAATAAGATGGACTAGGCTCTTTTTGGGCACAGTGGCTCATGCCTGTAATCCCAGCCGCTCAGAAGGCTGAGGCAGGAATATCATGAGTTCAAAGACAACTTTAGCAACTTAGAGAGACCCTGTCTCAAAATAAAAATTAAAAAGGACTGAGGGTGTGGCTCAGTGGTTAAGTGCCCCTGGGTTCAATCCCTGATAACAAAAATAAAATAAAATAAAACAAAATAAAATGAACTGGATTAGGTTCTTCCCCCAAAACACACTGTCTATAGGAGCATCAGACCATACTGAAGCAGGCTCATCAGAAGCATGTGGGACCAGGAGGCACGCTGCTCAGGGGTTCTCAGCCACAAATTCATGCTCCTAGATCCATCAGCAAAGTTCTGGCAAGGATGCCAAAGCCACTGGTTGAGCTTGCTCTGAGCGCTGCCCAGTCCCCTGCTTCTGTTTGGGTTGTGGTTACATCCCCCTTCCCCAGGTCAGGTCTGCAGCCATCACTGCCCTCAGGAGGAGCTTTCCTTACCTGCTTCTGATCTTGCTTGGCAACCTGGGGCAGTTCTTAACCGTAGACATGGGGACATACCTTCTTCCATTCTGGATCCTGCTTGCCAGAGCTCTGGGGCCTGCAGCCAATGTTTGCAGGAGGAAGGAAACCCCTGATGGTACAGACATGGATTCCACTAGTGTCACAAGGAGATAATACCCAGGGACAACCATGTGCCAGCTGTGCTCCACAACAGCTCTGCTGTGATCCTTCAGGCAAGTCCATTTCTGCAGCAAGCCAGCATGAGAAGCCTGGGCTCCCGGAGAACCTGCTGGAGTCTCCAGCCACCTGTGTCCTCCAGGGTAAGGGTCTGGACACCTGCTCCCTGCCCAGGAACCTTCATCCTTCCTGCCATTCCCTGTCCACAGCCACATGCTTTTGCACATCAACATAAACCCAGCCGTTGCTACAAGTCCACTCAATGGTACGCATGTACACAAACTGACAAGCCACAGCATCCTCCACAGGAATCTTCCGCTTAGCCCCCAGGAGAACCCTGTGGTTCCTGCTCCATAGTTTTCCTAGTCTGTAAGATTAAGACCACCTTCATTTTGCCACCAAAAATAACTGAACTCCCTTCTATCGAATGGCCAGTTGGATATCAGGCTAGTGTTCAAAGTGGCAAGTGTGAGGGCCAGAGCAGAGGTGAACTTGGAAACACCTCTCAGCCCCTCTGCTGCCTGCCACCTGGCTTTGGTTGGTCCTTGTCCCAGCACTCAGGGAGACAGCCTACTTCTTTCAAGTCACCACGTACCTTGGGGGCATCGCTTGTCTTTCATTTCCCTGTGGAGGAACATTCCCCACTACCAGCCTCATATTAACCATGGGCTGAAAATGTAGCCTCGCCTTCAAGGGTTGGCATTTCTCCAGATCACTGCTTATTGTCAGTCTGTCCTGGACAGATGAGAGATCGGAACAATGCATCTGCATGGAATCTGCTCAACTGGCAGAAATTATTATTTTCATCATCAAAACTAGAATTAGTAAAAGAGATGGTCATTTTCTACTTGTTATTATAACCTTGATGGATCTTTTTATTTGGGGGAAATTAATGATATAAGCAACTTAAATCATGCTTGGGGATCAGTGATTATTAAGTAATGTAAAAATAGCTTAACTCCTATCCTTCTAAATGCATAAACATAAACATGAGAAAAACTAAATCCACAGATGATCTGGCTGTGAGCTCTCCTTTGTCCAAGCTGTGCATCCAGCAGGCACACCCTCCCTATGGATATGGAGGGGAAGTTAGCTATGGACACGACAATGGACGTGAGGGGGAAGTGATGGAAACATGATGTAGCAGTGGAAGAGATGTTGTGGGCTGTGGCTCTGCATGCAGGTGGGGTGACAGTGTGGAAATAGTGTAGACATGAGTTGGAGGAGGGGTGGGGGAGGGGTGAAGATGTGCAAAGGATGTGGGTCTCAATGCAGGCTGTGGGTGGGAAGGGGGCCTCACCTGCAAACATAGGACATGTGATTAAGGTCAACTCACCCCCTTCTCTGCCTGACCTTGAGCATCTGTCCTATCTCCTGGCATGGAAATTGAGTTTCTTCAGAAATATGTGAGTCATGATGGTCTAACACCTTGCTTCTCTCACTCCCACTTCCCCAGGCCTGAGCCACTGGGTGCTGTCAGCACATCATCACATAAGGCCTACACTCAGGAAGCTTGTCTCTGAAATGGAGGCCACGACAGACAGAAGAAATGGTAGAGACCATGTAGCTGAGAGGAGAGAAGTATTGACCATGTCCTCAGCTGGCTAGTTAATGCTCCTGCCCTGGGGGCAAATGTTATAGTAAAAGTAAGTCTGCAAATAAAAATTCTTTTTCTCCCAATTCCCACCATCTGCACACCTGCTACAGCTAAGCCAGGTTTCTTCTTCTTAAATACTGCAAGCTTCTAGTTGACTGGTCTCTGACAATGACTTCTACTGTCTCCAGTAAAATTCTCCCAACTCATGAAGGCACAGCTGGCCCATGTCCTCTCTGCACTGTCAGGTCCAGTCAAAAAGTCAATTATGTGGTGAGCAGATGTTTCACTATGCAGGACAGTGAGGAAGTTTTCACCTCCACCATCCCCACACCTCTAGCCCACACACACCCACTCACAATCACTGTAGCCCTTCGACTGCAGTGGCATCTCAATACTATGTGAGATTTGTATTCCAGTGCCCAGTACCACTCCACTGGAGTCAGGCCGCATTCTTCTGGGAACTTCCAAGACTCAATGTGGCTCTCTTGGGAAGCCCATGGAAATTACACACCAGTTGCCATGTGCATCTTCACTGTGGTATGGCTGGAATCAAAATTCCTCCGCCATGCCTGTCAGAGCAGAGAGCTGGGCCTCTCTCTGAAGGTCGGTTCTTCGCTGGTAACCTCAAAGTTCTGAATTTCTTCCACATGAGCCTAGGGACTCTCTTCTTTTTATTGAAAGGCCACATGACAGATTTGGTTAGGCAAGTAGAGTTCTTCAAAAGAAGTCTTTAAGTTCTGTCATTATGCCAGCATTCCATGTTAAATATTCTTCTCATAGAATGTCCATTATTAATATTATCCTTGTGGAGAATATCCAAGGGTCGCATAGGAGAGGCTGGTTTCAAAGGCATTCCAAGTTCTGCAGGAATAACTGCATGTATGGAAGTCTCTTTTTTCTCTTAGGAGAATTCAGTGTTGGGGCCTGGCTGACAGAGCTCAAACGCAGATCGGGTCCATCCTTTGGGGTGAAGACTTTTCTCAGAGGCCAGTCAGGCAGTGAGAGGCTGGACTGAGGCCTCCTCTGCTGAGAGGCAGGACTCAAAACACTTTGGGAGCAGAATTCAGAAAGGAAAGACATCCAGCAGAAGTGTCCACCAGCGTGTTGAGTACAGAGGCAGGTAGGGCCACCTGGGCCTTGCTGTCCACTCCCAGGTATCAGCCAGGGCTCTCCAGACAACAAACTCTGTGTGGAATAGATATGGGCACACATGTAGAGGTGGACATTGGATGTGGAGAGGGACATGGGTACAGATTAGCAGTTAGATGTCCATGACCTCTCTGTATATGGCTTCCTCATCCTCAACTTCAACCAACCATGGGTCAAAGACACTTGTAAAGCCATTGCATCAGTGCTGAGCACATACAGAGGCTCCCCAACTTCATAGCTGACTGGACACAGCATGGACATGGACATTGTGACAGGCATCATAAGGGGAGGATGTATAGGGTACACACAAAGACTGTGTCATTTGACATCAGGGACTTGAACATATTTGCATGTGTGTGTGTGACAGGGATAGAGTTTTCAAGGAGTTGTCTCACAATACCACAGGAGCTGGCAAGTCCCATGTTCACAGGGCAGGCTGGCTGTCTGGAAGCCTGGCTGGGTCTCAGGACACCATCCCTTCTGCTCTGAGAAACCAAAGATTTTCTCAATTAACACTTTCAGTGGATCCGATGAGACCCACCCATTATCAAGGATAATCTCCTTTACTCAAATCAACCGATTATCCACAAATACCTTCCCAGCAACACAGAGACAAGTTTTGACCAAATTATGGAGCACCACAGCCTGGCCAAGTTAACACACAAATTCAACCACCATGCCTGGTCAGGCTCTGGGGTACCAGCACTACCCTCTCTGCTTTCCTTGTGCCCTGATGATTTTACCCCTGAGTCTTAATTCACAGCCGGCCTTCATCGCCTCCTGGCAATGTGGCTCTGATAATACCTTCCCCATCTCCTGCCCTTGGATTCTTCCAGGTGTCACCAAGCCCTTTCAGGTGGTCCTGCCCTGAGCTGGCATAGGGCAGCATTGGCAGTCCACACGTGGCCTCTTGCTTCTCCTATTGTGACAGTCATGACAGTGTCCTCAGATGATCTGCTCCAGCTCCACCTCCTGATCCCCCTTCCCACCAGGCTAGAGCGATGTGTGGGTTCCCAGAGACAGCTCCAGAGTAGGACACACATACAGGCCAACAGGTGACTAAAGAGGCAGGACATAGAGCAGAAGCCAAATGGGGGACCTGCCCAGGATGCCAGGAGGGTGGAGAGGGTAGAGGTGGCCGAGGGGAAGGGATGACTCTGGGAGAAACAGAAGGGTGCTGGCTCTCCAGCACAAGTACTTGCAGATGCCTGTCCAGCTACTGTCCTCAACTGTAGGTCAGCCTGGGACCTGTGCCTACCCCTGGCTTCTCCTCAGCTGTGTCTGTGAAGATCACACATGGCAGCACAGAGATCATGCATGGGAAAAAAAGGGCACCTGAACTGATGTGGGTGTCCTCAAAAGGCCACCATTCCAGAGGTCCAGATGTGAAATGTCACATGAGGGGACCATGGAAAAGCTGTGCCACACTCTGGATGCTAAAATGGGCCTTACTTAAAACCTGGTCAATGGTTCCTTGCCCGGTAGACCTGCCATGCTGCCTGGCTGTGGTCACAGGGCTTTCCCAGCTCAGGCTGCTAGAAGAGGCCTTAGAACTTTCTAACCCCAGCTTAGAAAATGCAGCACTATCTCCCCCACCACCCCGTCCCCAGGTTTGAGAAGGGAGCTGAGAGCACCCACAAGGGACTTGGGAGGACTTAGAGACCATAGTGCCTGCCAGTGGCACTGTCCTAATGCCACCAAAGCCAGGCTGGTGAGGAGTCCCTGGCCCAGGGCATGGTGGGTGAGCACATTTTTAGCCTCTTCCTGTGATATTTGTCAGCCTAAAATCGAGCAGCAAGCTGCAAAACATAAATCTTTAATGTGCAGAAGGAATAGCAGAGTTTCTTTAATATTTTACATTAAATTCAATTTCAGATAGTTCTTTTTTTATTCAACTGTGCCTATGAAGCTGGGCCTCTCCATTCATCTCTGAAGGGACATGGGGAATGTGGTTCCTGCTGTCAGCCACCAGCACCACCCCACTAGGAGGAGCAGGACTTTCTGCCACCCACTGGGTGCCATGCTCCTTCTCCACAGCCTCGTCCCTTTCACAGGGTTTCTGCCATATATGATTCGTGCTCTTACAGGGCCCAAACTTTCTCGACCGACTTGGTGGTTTGTTACTGAACCGACTGGTCTAACACAAAAGTGGCCTCCCCTCTGAGTCTTGGTGTGGTATGGTGGTCTCATTTACATTGGGAGGGGGAGGAGGAAGGCCATGTCAAGTTTAAGAGAATGTAAAAGAGGGGTAATAAACTATTACCACATGCTAGGAGCCAAACCCAAAGCAGCACAGTCTACCACACAGATCAGGGCAACCGGGTAGCCAATGGATGTATCTCGTGGACTTGTGCTTCAGGAATTGGGTGGCAATCAGGAAAATCATAGGAGCCAATTACAGGGATTGTTTTCCAGATCTTCCCTGCGACATTGTTTAAAAGGTTGTGGTGGACCTGAGGTCCTGGGACTGAGATGGCTTCCGCTCACCAGCTGGGGAGGGGCCGAGCACACAGACCCTATCTCTTCTACTCCTCTGGCATATTTTTGGAAACAAGCACGTGTGTGTGTCCTGTGACAGGGTGTTTGGAAGCAATGGTGCTTGGAACCATTTCCTAATGCTCTGGGAGGCAGAATTGGACCCATTCCCCCAAAGTGGGAACTGCAAGAAATTGCAGAGAAAGGGTGTGGCAAAGTTCCACAGGCTCAGCCAAGAGCAGGACTGGAATTGAGAAATAGCAGGAAGTCCAAAAGGCTGCAGAGTCCCCAGATCACTTCTATTTGACTGTGGAATTCCTGGCAGTAGTTTCCCTTATTTTTTTGTTTGGTTCATATTTAAATAAACGTTTCCCAAGGAGATGCCACTGAGCAGCCCCAGAAGCTGCCCTTGGTGTGTGGGGGCTGGGCGCTCCCCAGGGAGCAGGCTGCCCAAGCATTGTCCACAAGTGGAGAGGAAGAACCCTGGTAGGGAGCAGAAACAAGGTCCTGTGGACCTTCGTGCTCTCGGGCCCTGAGGGCTCTCACCACAAGGTCCCTCCCAGCTCACCCTCAGCCTGGCCTCTGAAGGCTCTACCCTGCCATCTCCCTAAAAGGGTTGCAAATTTAAAGCCCTGAGTGACAACCTCAGGTCCCTTCATCTGAACCCAGTGCTCTTGGTTTTCACAACTGTGTCCACTCCTCTGACAGTCTGGTGGCAGCTAATTGGACCAACTCCCTAATGGACTGGATCATGTGGCATCGCCAGTAGGTGAAGTTCTTGCTACAAGGGGGCATGAAACCCATTCCTGAGTATTAGACACTCATCCAGGGATGCAGAGGTTTCTTCCTGTGTAACTAGGCCAGCTCCAGTCACTGCAGAGCTGAGGGTCCTTCCACCAGACTGCTAGGTTGTCTCCAGTCTATTCCTGACACAAAGACTGCAGCAGAAAAAACAGGAATAATGTTCCTCTGTTGAGGCTCAGGTGATGGATGGGGCATCTCATGTCTACACAGCACCTGCAGAATGGGAGTAACACGAGGCTGCTCTTCACCAAGGGACTGTCCTAATCAGGCCAAGACCAGCTCCCACAGCTCTGCGAAGTGCCATGAGGCAGGTCCAGCCAATGTCAGTCAGTTCTCCAGAGCCGGTGCTGAGATGTGCAGTGGGGCCTACAGCATGAATTGGGGATCAACTCCTGTGAAAGGGAGAGGAAGCAGGAGTGGATAGAGAGCAGAGCACAAAGCCCACTCAAGCTCTGCAAGAGCCTGGGACAACTGTGGCTGGCTGACTTTCCTCTGTCAGGAGCAAAAAGCCAAGTCTTTATATGCAGTCTCACCAGACACAGCTGCCCCAGGAAAGGCACCACCATGGCTCTGTAGGAGATGCTAGCTGGTAGCTTCCAGCTGACAACACACCCCAGCCACTGGGCAGCAGAGGACTCCAGAAAGGCCCATGCCTGTTTCTACCACTGCTGGGTAGCAAGAGCCCCAGGACCCACAGGATCCCCAGTGTGAGCTCTTGCTCCACCCTCTACATCATACTGCTCTGTGAATGTCACATGGTTCAAACAAGTTGGTGCCTGGAAAGACTTAGCCTCTTGGTGCAGTTCAGCAGTGCTCATTATAATATCATTGTCAGTGACCATGCACATGCAGGAGAGGGGTAAAAACACCACCACAGAGGACACTGCGTGGGAAGGCATCCTTTGACCATTACAGGAGAATCCTTAATCTCCCTACATGCTCCCATATAAAACAAGGTCAGACCTGGCCCCTGAGCCCTAATGTCCAGATGCTCTGGTCCTGTCATGCCCTTGGGGACAAGCCTAGTTATATGGTGAACTAGAAGAGTGGTTCCCCAAAGGGAAAAGCACCCCCTGGTGAGGGTTCTGGAGTCCAGGCCTGGCACAGCCCTCCCCTGACACCAGCTTTCTCATTAGTGTCACAGCCTCCAGGGGTTGTCAGTAGTACCCCAGAGGATGAAGGACATGGGAGCCACACTAGACTTCACCTGCACCCAGTGTTGATACCTGCCTCAGCTGGAACTGAAAAAGCCTGTGGCAGGGAAGCCCAGGCCACTGTTGGTGCACTCTGAGAAAGCACAGAGGATGGACACCATGCCTCCTGCAGAAGTGCCACCTCTCCCAGAGGAAGAGTCTGGAAACTATGGACCAATGAACTGATATGGTCACCCAGCTCTGCATTCCTGGCAGGATTCTAGACCAGGGCGAGCAGATGAGCCCTCCAGGTCTCTGAGTAAATGCACTGATGGCCAGGATGGCAGGGCTGTCCTTGCTGACTGCACCAAAGAGGAGGAATGTCATCACTTCTGTCACCTTCACTTATAAAGCAGTAGTTGTGGAGACGGCAAGAGTCAAGCACCTGGATTGGGGTGGTGGTGAAACCAACTCTACTGCTCTGTGGAGCCCAAGTGCATCTCACCTATTTAGAAGTTGGGGGTGGGGGCAGCCCCACAGTGCAGCCTGGCTCCATGTTCTTACTGCTGTCCCCCATCCTGCAGGCACAGCCTTCCCAGGTTGGAATTGTCTTCTCCATTTCACAGACTTGAACATAGAGACTCAGTGATCCTAAGATCTTGAACTTGCTCAATGTTATGCAGTCAAATTTGGTGGAATTGAGAGGATAAAGCTGACCACAAAGCAGAACCAAGATGAGCTGCCAAGAGTGGGCAACTGAAGGAGGAGTGGAGACCCACACAGTGTGCCTGGCAGCCACAGAGAAGGAGAAGCACATCTCCAGCCAGGTGGGACATCCTGAAGACAAGATGTGCCTTAGACTGAGCTTCTGTGCACCTCCTTCAGCATGTTCACAGGGGTGGGGAGAGAGTTGGCCCTGCCTAAATGACCAGGGAGAGAGAAAAAGTGAGGCCATTCCTGTATCCATTTTGCAAACAAGAAAACAAAGTCAACAGTCTACCTGAACTTGAAGAGATGGAATTCTGGGTCCAAAACCAAGGTCTTTGTCTCTTGTTAATTAAATTGGAACTATAGGGCAGGCTCCACTCACCTCATGGTGGTATTTTAAGGATCCTGAAAAGTTTCATATGCAAATGAACAGATGGGGGATTGTGAACTGGGCCCAGCACAGTGACAGGGACTCGTCACTGATGAAGCAGTGCTGATCAGTGAGGTCATCTCCGCCTAGGAGACAGGCCTGATGCATTGCTGCTGCATGGCTCTGCACTCCCCCTGACCTGCAGATCATTCCAGGCACTTGAGGTATCAAGCTCATAGGCTAGGTAGCATGCAGGTCTGTGCTACGGTGCTCAGTTACAGCATGGGGCTCACAAAGAGCCAGCCAGGGTGAGTGACATGAAACCAAATAAAATCCAGCAGGATGCATGCAAAGCTCTGTATCCACCTCAGGTCAGAGGGTCCCTGCAGTGGGAAGTGTGGTCCCAAAGAGCTTCCCTTGGGACTGGCCAAGGTGACTCTGTAGCCCAAGGGCACCCAGCATCTAGCTTTGCATCTGCAGAAGCAGCCTACTCCATCCCATCTCCAGCCTGAGTCCTGGCTTCACTTTGGGCCTTCCTGGCAAGCAGGATGTTTGCAGGCCACCACTGGGAGAGGCCAATGGGTGTGAGTGGCTCCCGGGCTAATCACCCTCCAGCCAGTACCCAGCACACAGACCCTGCAAGTGTCTATGGTACTGGCCTCACCTCAGTGCTGGCAAGAAACAAGGAAAAGCACCCAGCACCTGGCCTCTGGGGAGATTTTAAGAAAACACAGCAATGGAGGTAAGAGAGATCTGCATGTAAGGGGCTTATTTATTTTAGCTGCTCCTTGTTTGTTTAGATATAATTGGGGCAATTACCTACTTACTTGGCATATTTGAGACTGGAGACATGTTCATCTTGGAGTTGACTGGCCTGTTGCCTCACCTGTGAGATGGGGCTCCTTGGCGTTCCTTTCCACTTACACTCATGGACCCTGCACTTTCTAACTGAAATCACCCTGATGAAGGGACAGGGGAAGATGTTGGAATTAGTTGACTCAGTTTAAATTCCCTAGGGAGCTCAATCTCTCGGTGACACTTGCGAGATGAAAGGAGACAGAAAGAATAAAGAGCCCACTTCTGCTAAGCCCTGAATAGTAGAAAGAATGAAGAGTTCCAGAACAGTCAGGTGCCTGACACATGATGTGATAAACACAGGGCTGACTCTTTCAGCCTGGTCACAACCCACTGTGGCCATTCTTGGCAGTGGCAGCCCCCGGGTCTGCAGGACTCTGGAGATGGGAGATGACTGGAGTCACAGCCCTGGCCTCAAGGAATGTTCCACCTCACTGGCAAAGCACCAATTATCAGTGGATAATTGTGAGGTCCGAGGTTGGTGGACACTCCTAGAGCAGAAGGACTTGTGGGAAGAGCCTCAGGGGAAGCAGTACCAACTCTGGATGTGTCTTCAGGAGGACCATGCTCCTGGGAAGGCTGGGCAGCTGGGGCACCACCTGAGAAGAGTGGAACAACAGGGAAAAGGGCATGGGAGCCCGTGGAGGGACTCCTCACTGAACCACTGGGGACGATTCAGATCTGAACACAGGTGAGGTTTGGATTAGGGTTTGAGGATACTGGATCTGAGAGCAGTGATGACCCAGAGAGATCGCTGTGGTGGGGGGAATGCTGGAAGCTGGACTCTGTTCTGGCTCATGTGAACTGCCAGGAATCTGCTAGTCCACTTAATAAATAGTACCTGGCCATCCAAGTCAGGCCACAGAGAAAGAATCTCTACAGGAAGAACGTTATGGGTCAAAATGTGTCCAACACCCACCACCCATGAACTTGAACCTGGGTGGATACTGGGTCCTTACAAATGATCAAGGGAAGACAAGGTCTCAGGAGAGGCCTGAGACATTGGACTGCTATACAAACACAGAGACTGATTTGAGCACAGGGAGAAGGCCAAGGAAAGAGAGAGGTCAAGGTCAATGTGATGCTTCCACCAGCTAGGAACACCGAAGTTTGCCAACAACCCCCAGGAACCAGTATGGGGTTAGAACAGATTCTCCCTCAGGACCCCTGGAGGAAACTGCTTCTCTGAGACCTGGACCTCAGATGGCTAGACGAGCACAGGGAGTGAATAACTGACTGTCGTGTGACCAACCAGTGAGTAGCACTTGGTTCAGTTGACCTTGGACACTAACATAACCACTCCCCCTCCTTCCTCCTGTCAAGAGAGGGATCCCACCTCCTGTCCCAGGAGTTGACCTCAGCTTGTGCCACATCTATTCTGTGGGGCTGCCTTATTCCTGCAGGAAGAAGTCAGTCTCTGCTGAATCTGCTGCTCCTCCTTATGTGGTGACCACAGTGTTTGGCGGCAGTTTCCTGGTTTACAAATGGGTACCCCAAGGTGCTTGCCTGCTGAGATCAGGCAGTGGGTGGGGCTAAGCTGCAGCCATGGTGGAAAAATGATCAGCAATGGGAACTGGCCCCCTCTTGAAGGCCTGCTGCAGGGGCTTTTAGTTTTAACTTCTTCAGCTTGGTTAGTAGCATCTACACAAAGTGCTTTTCAAAACACTTTACATTTTACCTTTTTTAAAGAAATGAAGTATTTTCATGGAGAATCAGGGTCATGTGATATTTTTCACATGCCACAAAGATTTCCAGCTTGACGGGCACAGCCTGCTTCTCAAGTGGTATTTCCTTGCCCGCTGCATTTGGGCTTTACAGCTCTGTATCAGCTCTGGAGAGTGGTGGCTCTGAAGTACGAAGCCCATACAGGGAAATCCAGGTCCACCAGCCCAGGCAGAACTGTCTCCTGTAACTGTGCAAGTGCTGTCCTGGCAGGTGAGCTACTGGCTGTGTTTACTGTTCAGAGTAGGGGGGCAACATGGAATTTGAGGCTGGAATGTTGCATGCAGCAGAAGCGTATGAGTCACTCTGTGCTGGTTTGACCTCCTGTAACTAAGACTCACCACTAGAGCAACTGAAATAGAGTCCAGCCCCATTGTGGAGTGAGACCCCAAGCATTCAGACCTGCAGTTGCCCGTGTTCCCTTAAACCAAAGCAAAGCACAGAGACCAAGTAGCTGGCAAGCCCTTTCTTGGGTCTTGTATTGCTAAAGCACAAATGAGTACAATCAGAAGGCATGCTTCTCCTAGGAGAGAATGAGGGGTCCCATTCTCAGAATGGATGAGGTTACCTCCTGCAAGTCCTCACTGTAGCTGAGTGGCCAGCTGTGCCCTGGCCGGCCTCAACCCTCTGTTGTTTCATTCATTCACGCAACAGGAATTCATGGCTCTGACTGCCTAAGAGACACGGGTTACGTGCTGGAGGTGATCCTGAGCATGGATTGACCCCCACCCTGGACAACAAGACATGGTAAGCAAATAATGATGGGCCCGGGGATGAGTCCCAGCATACCAGTGCTGCACAGACATGGCCACTTGATTTCAAGAACGGTCTTGGGGAAGAAGTGAAATTTGCAACAATCCTTGGAAGAGAGGTAAGTCCACATGGGGTAGGCATGAGGAAGGGCATGGGAGGACCTGAGAACAGCCGGGCTTGGAGGCCTGGAAGGATGAGCATTCAGGGAATGGCCACAATGAAGCCCAGAGCCACAGAGAACTGGAACCACTGGAGCTAAGAAGAGAAGAGGTTAAATGGGGATTAGGGATGGCCACCTCTGCTCTGTTCAGTAGACTGAGCTTAATCCCATAGACCCTGGGGAGCCATTGAAGGCTTTACAGCAGGAAGATGGCATGAAGCAATCTCATCTACACACCAAAGGCATGCAGACTGCAGACTTCGGAGACAATTCAGTCAGAAATGAAGACGATTTGCTCACAGAGAGGGTTGTAAATGCTCATGTCTTGTGTCAAAGGCCTTGATTTAAAATCCAAAACTCTGAAAGTTGGCAGCCCCAGGACAGTTGCCAGCCAGCCTCAGGGGCATCCTTTCCTTTGAAGCTTCCCTCCATCTTGCTCATAACTCTAACAACCACACTTGTTGGTGGGCTTTGACTTCTTTCCCAGGCCTTTCACATGGGGGACAGGTTTTAAATAAAATTATTCCTCTTGCCTTTTACAGATTGGACTTGATTAAATATTACACTGATAAAGGGTAAGCAAATGTCAGCTCTGATATCATAAAAAGAGAAATGAGAGTCCATACAAGCAGCAAAGCAAATACTCCATTTTCATGCTTTATTAGAAACATTTATTGCCATAATGACTACATTATATTAAGCAAGCAGGTGGAAAGATATTCTGCATGTGCTATCTTGAAATATCTTTATTTTGAAGATCTTATCTCTCTAGCATTTAGATAGATGTTTTACTCCCTCTAGGAGAGGGGAGTTCAGGATGCAGAGCTTTAGCTCAGGAAGCAGGTGAGGATCATGTCCTCTGGTGCTTCCCCCACGGGGGCCCACTGGCCCCACCCCTGCTCTGCACAGCCTGAGGGGTACTGGGCAGAGACATCACAACTCACAGACCCTGGCCCACTGTCCCAATGTCCCTCTTCATCTTTTCAACCACCCAAATTTGATAGTTGTTTAGTTCTGACCTGGAATCTACAGTCAAATGATGAAGAATTGGCTAATATTTTTCCTATAGAAAGTGCACCCCTTTGAAAAACATTGGTGGATTATCTGAAAGAAGAGCTTGTGAAGGGTTCCCTCCTCTTCCAGAAGTTACCTGTGGTGGTGTACCAGCATTGCCATTGACTTGGTCACTTGGTGCAACACACAATTATTATCTTGCAATTTCCATGGGTGTGGTTTCACTGTGTCCTCTGCAGGCTGAGTTCCCATCTGCAGGCTCAACTGGGGAAGGGTGTGCATAAATTTCCTGGTGGCTGAAGGACAAGGGGCTCAGTCACCAGCTGACTCTGGGTCAGAGGCTGCCTGCCTCCCCACAACACCCCCTCTCCACAAGGTCCTCCCACCATGATGACTTGTTCTTCAAAGTCAGCAGGGGAGAGAGGCTCCCAGCAAAGCAGACATCCCAGTCTTGTGTGGTATATTCCCCTGCATAAAATACCACCTACGTATTCCCAGGGTAGACTGTGTCATGGCCCCTCCCCCACTCTGAAGAGGGCATCTTCAGACAGGCAAACCCAGAAGGGGGTCTATCTGCCATGCCTGCCTTGACTCTGTTAATGTCCAGTAGAACACCTGGGGCAGGGAGCATTCATGGTAACCACAGTGTCCTATCACAGAACTGAGTCCCTTACAAATTTTGCCAAATGTATAAAAAGACCTATATAGTTTAATAAACCATTTCTTCCTTTAATGTTATAAATTCAGATTTCCCCTCTAGCATATTAAAATTCCCAGTCTGCATGATTTACAAATTTTTAATTTCTGCTTTTCTTTAGCAAACAGAAATGACTGTATCAGAGATTCTCATCAGGAGACAACGTGGTGTATTTGAACTCCTCCCCACAGCAAAGATTTATTGAGTACTTCCTAAAACCTCTTCAGAGTGCCCTGGAAAACAGAACAGAGGGACAGACAGGACAAGGCCTCTGCCTCAAGAGTGGGGAAGGATATTGGAACTGAGATGAGTCTAGGCGTTAATTGACTCTGCAATTTCTTAGTTTTTGAGCAAGTATCTAGAGACAGAACTTTTGTTCAAAGACCACCCTGCACATACTGAAGGCAAAACCATGTTAGTTTGGAGCAGGTAAGCACACACAGGGACAACCAGCCCTTCCCCTGTAGGCAGGAAGGAGGTTTACAAAGAAGACCCCCCACATACCTAAAAGAACCAGAGACATCATCAAGTATAATAGCAAATACATCATGGAGCCACAGAAACTTAAGAAAGTAGTCATATTGTTCAAAATATGAGCCACAGAGTGGTGAGAGGAGGATGTAGCCGGTAAGAAATGTGCTCATGTGAAGGGCTGACCCCATGTGCCAGCATTAGCACCACAGCAACCACAGGCACAATGGAGGTGCTGGAACTGGTGCCACAGGTGTGGGCTGAGATGCGCGGACCAGGCTCAAAGTGGTTCATGTCATGGGTGGCTCCCAGCTCCTGGCCCAGGCAAAATGAAGTGAACATCTCCTATGCAGAAAAATAGGCTCAGTTAGGCCACCAGAATTATCAACGAGTCATGTCTATCATGTTCTAGTTCAGGCCCAAGTTTTCTCTGTGAACAAGGAAATTAATCACCAAGTGGCACAAAAAACCTTACAGGCCACATAGGTGGGCAAAGGAGTCATAGGAGTGCCTGTCATAGCACACTGAAGTTACAAGTCAACAACCAGAAACAGCACTTCCCTTGTAGGTAGGAAAGGGCTAGAAACACAGAAGACTCCACACCCAAAGCAACCCACTCCATCATTAAGCACTTGGGAAAAACTGCCTACATTCAGGAAACTGGAAAGATGATTGTTTGTGACCCATTTATCAAAAGAAATCATCAAGAAATGTTTCAAATTTTGGGGAAATCATGTCATCTAAAAACAAGTGCAATGTAGAAAAGCAGTAAGAAGAAGGAAATGCACAGACCTGCGTTCCTGCATGGGGAAAGAGGAAGACCTGCAGAGAGCATGGAGCAGAGAAGCAAAGCAGAAAGGAAGTGCAGACTTCCAAAGTCAGTGCCTTGCAACTAAAGTGAAGCAGACAGAACTCTAGTAATATGTTTTAAATGCAAAAGACACAGCAATATCAGAAATAAAATGGAGCCAAAGTGAAGATTCCAAAAATGTTTACAAGTTATTATTAAAGTACTGTAAACCATTTTATGTCACTAAACTTATAAACCTCAAAAGATAAAATAAGAATATTTCTAGAAAAAAAATCCCTAACCAAAATTGACTCAAGAAATAGAAAGGTTGAAAGCACTTCACTCTCTAAAGATTAAAAAAGATTAAAATGTTTGAAAATATGCTTAAAAAATAATTCTTAAAAAAAGTAAACAATTGGGCTGGGGTTGTGGCTAAGTGGTAGAGCACTTGCCTAGCACGTGTGAGGCACTGGGTTTGATCCTCAGCACCACATAAAAAATAAATAAATAAAATAAAGGTATTGTGTCAAAAAACACATTGTATCATTAAATAAATAAATAAAAATTGATAGACAATAGACCCAGATGATTTTCCTGCAAGTCTCACCAAGAAAGAGATCAATTTAGTGTCAGAGGAACTCTGCAAGAGAATAGGGACAAGACAACACTGTTCAACTCACTCAATGAGACTAGAGAGTCTCTAGATCCTGATCTCTAGTCCAGGATCCAAAAAGGGAAGCCATGGGTAATCGCCCTCATGGGCATGCACACAACTACACAAAACATAGTATCCCAAAGTCATTCAAAGAGATATTTTGCCACAACTCAGATGGGTCCAAAAAAGGCAGGGTTAATAAAATTTAAAAAATCTGATAATACTGTTTATCATACTACTAAATTTTAATATTGAAATCATGTGAGTATATCAATTGATACATACAAGTTTGGCAAACTCCAACACAGATTCACTTTTTTTTTTAGAAAATAAGAGAAGATTTTATTAATGTTTTACTTCTTGACTGAATTAATGATTGATAGAAGAAATATGTAATTGCAAAGTCCTTCTTGCAATCAGAGACATTATAGTGTAGGCAAAAGTACAGATTCCAGAGTCAGATAAAAATAGGTGTGGATGAAAAATTAATCTTAAGACAGAAAGGAAAATAACAACCTTTTATTCAATGCCTATTATGTATAAAGCCTAAGATATTTGCTATGTTTCTATTTATTCATTTAATCCAAAAAATGTGAAATAGATATTAATAATATCATTTTAGTGGTTAAAATATACCTCAGAGAAGTTAACTTATTTCCTCTAAACCACTAGTAAGCTAGAAAATAGACAACACAGATTCACTTTTTAATCATTTGGTAGGAGATTGTACAAAGTCAAAGCAAATATTAGATGTTAATTATTTTTATTATGGACATTTCTAAACACAGAGAAATATGTATAATAAACTCCCAGGTACAAAACTACTAGATATATTGTAGACTTAAACATAAAGGGCAAAGATGAAAATCTTCCAGACAGTAGCACAACAGAATATCTCCATGAATTTGACTTTCACAAAGATTTTTAAAGCAAAATGAGTACAATCAGGACAGAAAATCTCTCTGCCTGTGCTAAAGCCTTGACATGTTGGGAGCCACAGCAGGTGTGGATTTTATACAACAAAACCACATTCATGGAGCAGAAAAGCAAGCCACTGAGACCTGACCAAGACTCGAAAATCAACAAAGCATCCATATCTAGACTGTATGAAGAATTCCTTTGAGTCAAAGAGACAAAGACAGAAAACTAGGCAAGAAATTTGAATGGGCATTTTACAAAAGAGTAGTCCAGATAGTAAGGATAGAAAAATTTCTCACTCTCATTAGTGAGCATAAGTTCAAATTAAAGCCCAATAAGGAGCTCACACACCATGCAAAAGGGTCTAAGTTAGAAGAGAAAATGCCAACTGGGGGTGAGGATGCAGAGGAAGGGGAACGCTCACACTTTGTGGAGAGGAGAGTCAATTGATTCGTCACTTTGAAAAACTGTTCTGCATTATCTATCAATTAAATACAGACACACACTGTGACCCAGTCATTTCATCCTGGCAGAGTTCCAACAGAAATGACTGCACATGTGCACCAAAGAAGTATGTACACAAATGTCACAGTAGCAATGTCTGTGCAAACCAAGAGCCCACCAAAGGAACATGCATAAACAAATGGAGCATACTCATTCTGTGGGTGCTTCCACTTTGAAAAATCAACAAATTGTAGCCAGATTCATAAAATCAAAGTGATATGACTTTGAAAATTAGCTTGGCAAAAACATGAACAGATATTTTTCAGAAATATCAAAATATCAAAAGCATGAACAGATATTTTTCAAAAGTATGAGTGGCATGCATGATTGTACAGGTGTGAGATTGTCAATCAGATCTTTCCTGTTCACTTCTACTCATATGTTCTTGAATAAAATGTGTTAAATAATGAGTACTTCTATTTAGATCTTCACCCAAAGACACTGTCAACTAGCTCAATTTGTTTTTCCTTTTTAAATTTTTAACTGTGGTAATATACATGTAACAAAATCACCATTTCTTTCTTTCTTTCTTTCTTTCTTTCTTTCTTTCTTTCTTTCTTTCTTTCTTTCTTTCTTTTTTGAAATTCATCATTTTAATCATTCTTAAGGGTGCATACAGGTCAGTGGCATTAAGTGCATTCAGATTGCTATGCAGCCATCAGACCCTCCATCCTAGACTCTTCGTCTGGCAGACCTGAAACTGTCCCCATTGAACATCTCCTCCTCGTTCTCTCCTCCTTCTAGTCCCTGGAAACTACCATCCTACATTCTGTGTGACTAACCCCACCAACCATCATGTCTTGAGATTCATCCCTATTGCAACGTGTGGAATGTCCTTCCCTTTCCAGGCAAGGTAATACGCACTGTAGATCTGTAGCACATTCTGCTTATCCTCTCATCCTTTGATGGATAATTGAGTTGCTTCCACCTTTTGGTGATTGGTATGCTGCTGCTTTGAAGGTGGTTGTACCAAGACCTGTTTGAGACCCTGTTTTCTACATTATTGCGTGTGCTCACAGGTGGAATTGTTAGATTGTATGATAATTCTCTTTGACGTTTTGAGAAATCATATTGTTTTCCATAGAAGCTAAACAATTTTTGTTTCTTTTGATATAGGGTTGACAATTTCTCAAGAGTGTCATGAGCATCACCATCATCACCATCATCACCACCACCTGACAGGAAACAATTCTTACTATTTCAATTGCCCTTATCTTTACTTCATTCTTTGCAGTTTGTTCAGCCACATGTAAAATGTCAATCACTTATTTAGAATGGCAACACTTATCAAAAAGTTGACTTTCTTTGGACATATTCCATCATTAATCATCTTTAAATGAGTTGTGCAGAACAGAATTAAACACTTCCTGTAATAAAACACAGTGTGGTTGAAGAGCTATTTCCAACTGCTTCCCTAACCCTGCTAAAAAATAGTCAGATGCAAAAATCTTGCCAAATCTAGGCATTATCAGGTAAAAACACAGTCCTATGGTTGCTAAATTCAGTTAGTCCTCAACTTGTACTTTGTATCATTACTGCCTAAAAAAGTTCAGAAAACATTTGTAAAATGAAATTATAGCAAAGAAAGCCTAGAATATGTTGAAAGGAATTTTACCATATTTGTGGAAAAATTAAGGATTAGAAAGCATAAGATGATTTTATAGAACTTTAGTTTCCTTGAAAATGACAACTTTGAAGGTCTGAACTGGGGAAGGGGGGTGATAAAAACATGATGCCTGCCTACCAGTTGCATAAATGCTGTGTTCACCTGCTGTGTAGAAGGCACCTTGGCAGCTTCACATTTGTTTTCTGGAATCCTTATAATGGCCTTTCAGATGAGATTATCTCACTTTACAGAGGAGAAAACCAAGGATCTAGGAGGCTCAACAGCCTGCAGAAAAGACTATGCTTCCTTAAAGGCTGGATCAACAGAATATGATATGCTTACTCAGGCTTCTTTTCTGGATTCTTCCTTCTCTAGTTATTTCTCCAGAGCAGGTCTAGAGACAGCAAACTTGGTGCACCCTCTAGAGTTAAATGCCTTTATTTTACTCTCATATTGGATACTACTTTGGCTGGGTATATAATTCTAGGGCTAAGATACTTCTTCCTCAGAATTCTGGGAATATTATTCCAGTGTTTTCTACTTTTTAGTGTTGCTGCTGAGAAGATTCAAGTCAATACAACTCTCAACTATCATCCTTTCAAAGCTGTTCACCAATTCTCTTTGCCCTCAGGACTCAGAGATTCAACCATAATGAGGCAGGATATCCATCTTTTCACTCAGATGCTCCATAGTCCGCCTTCAATCAGAAGACTGGATATTCCTTCAGTTCTGGCAAATACCCCCCCTTGCTTCTTGCTTAATGACTCGCCTCTGCTCCCTCTGCTCTCCTGTGTATTGGATGGGGCTCTCCTGAGACTGCACCTGTCTGACTCCAGCCTCCCCACGCCTGCTCTGCCTGGGTAACATCAATGCTGTGCCATGCTTTGCACTGGGTGGGGAGTGGGCTTTGGTCAGCCCAGCTCTGGAAGAGGCTACTCTTCAACAGCTGCTCTGCAACAGCTTCTGTAGCCCCCAGACCCTCACGTGCTGCTGGCTTCTGTACAGAGCCTTCTCCTCCTGCTCTTCTGGATCAGACCTCTTCTTTCACACCTTCATTCTTTCTGTCTCTCTGAGATTGCATTAAATTTCTGGTCCACTATTCTTGTTTCTCTTGCCAGTGATTTCCTGGATTGTTTTTTACAAGTTTTAGGCTATTTCATGGCATTTGTGGCTGTCTACTGGTTGTAGAAAGGATGTGCTCAGTTCATCACACGGTCCTTACTTAATTCAGTCAGTGTTTTCACTGTTGATGTAACAGAGGGGACAAAGCACCAGTGTTCAGTAAGTTACCACTGAGGCCAGTTCTTTTTATATGACCCTGCTGAAGCCCTACTGAAAACCTGGAGCATTCTAGATGGATAACTCACAGTCAGTTAGTTCAGGCTTTTATGTCATGCTACATTTACAGCAAGTTTTTCATGGATGGGTTAGAAATAAGATGAATTTGCTCCTCTTCCCTGTCCTTTCAAATACAAATCTCAGTACCACAGGTGACCTGACCATCCAGGAATCATTTCCGGTAACATGCAATGGTGCACCATGGAGATATGACTACAGAATTAAGTTTTCACTTTCAGCATGGTTTTATTTTTCCCTGCAATGTTTAATACAATTCAAGTAGAGTCAAAGATGTGTGTGAAAACTGATGCCATTCACACTTGTTTATGATTCCAAAGGAGTGTGTGTGTGTGTGTGTGTGTGTGTATGTGGATGGATGTGAAGTTTGTAAATTGGATCCCATCAATAAATTTTACTATTACATAGTGTTTTGTTTACTAATAAATCTAATAAGCTTGTGAAATAAACTCTGACCATTATAATATTATTGTAATTAGTAAGACCAAAATGTAAGGGTGGCAAACCAAATGATGATTGTTTCCAACACTCCATGGCATTTTGGGGCTGTCTTCACCTGCTCTGTAGCATGGATCCCTGTTCCCCAAAAGGGGGTGAGAAGATGATGGTCCCAGAATGTGTGTACCTTGTACGATTCATGTGACTTTTCCATTCAGAGATGGCTTGGACCGGCTCACAGCTTCTTCAGAGGTCGATTAGTTCTCCATCTGCCCAGCGCCCCACATGGCCATGACCAGAGTCATGAGAGGGGCCAGGTAAGAAAGGAGCTGGGGTGCCAGCAATCCTATATTCCCCAGAGGCACATTCCACGCCAGGGCGGCAGTGTCCTGTGGCTGCTGTAACAGAGTACCACAGACCAGGTCATGTGCATGTGCACAGTTAGCCTCCTACAGCTCCGAGGTCAAGTCTACAATCAGGGCAGGCCTGCATTCCTCTCAAGGTTCTGTGAAGATTGTACTTCTGGGTCACCAACATTCCTCCACTGCCCCCTCATCACTTCATCGAATTGCTGCCTTGTCCCCTCTGCAGCTACTAGCACAGAGCCTTCTGGTCCCTCTCCCAAGGACCCCCATGACTCACCACGTGCTCCCTGAAAATGCAGGATGGTCTATCACCTGTACCAGCAAAGTCCCCTTTTCTAGCAAGGGCCACATTCAGGCACTAAGAGAGGGACATATCAGGCGTTATTTAACATAGCCAAGTTAGTTTTGCCTTGACCAAAAATCCTGGACTTCAAAGTGAAAGCAAAACACCCACCATTCCCTGCTTCCCTTGGCCTGCAGGGCAAGAGTTGAGACCCTGGGCCCCAGTCTGAGCACCCAGCTTTTCAGGGCCCCATCCTCACCAGAGCTTTCACTGCTGAGGTCTGATGGGGGCAGGAGGTGGGTGGGCCAGGGGGCCATGGAAGGCAGGCCCTGGTGTTGTGAGCCTGGTGCACCACGAGGGGCCCATGACACCATAATATGCAGCCAGGGAGTCACAGAGAACACGCTCCCACAGCCGGGGCAGCTGCATCCTGGTTCTGGACAGCAAGGCTGGCCTTCCTAGGTTTCTCCTGATGGAAGGAGGGGCATGCGGCTTCCTACCCTGCCACCTGCATCCCATAGCAGTGGTGAGCTGGGCTTGCTGGGCCCAGCATGGGGCCATATTCAGGACCCAATTATTCCCCAGTCTTGTCCCTCACCTCTGGTTGCATGCTTCATGGAAGCAGGGAGCAAGGGGTTCCTGCCATGACTAACAAAATAGATTATGGAGACAGCCACTTATCTTATTGGTCATCTTGCAAAAGGAAGGCGGCTCTGAGATTCTGAGGATTGAGCTGAGGTTCAGATGTACAGCCACAAGGCAACAGTGTACATCCCATGCCTTTGCCATTCTGTGCTGATGCTCCAGGAGAATAAGGAACCAGCCCCGAGCTCCCAGACCATAGGATGGGTCCTGGAAACTGGGACCTGCTTTCCTAGAGCCAGACAACAACCCAGGAGGAGGGAAAACTGGTTCCAAACCTAAATTACAAATCCACTTTCCATTTCCTTCATGCTTTATTTTCTTTCTCTTTTCCCTTTTTCTTCTTGCACAAAAGTTGGTCCTTTACAAGAATGCTTGTTGAACTTGGTTTTGTCTCATGTGTACAGCACATGATGTTTAAAATCTCCTCCAACATTATATGAGTTACAGAGACTTTAGAAGTGAACACCTGTGTGTGTGAATCACATTATTTGAAGAGGGTAAAATGAAAGATTTGCAGTCTCTGCCTGTCTTCCAAGAATGCTTAAAATTATGTTCAAAAAATTAAAAATAAATATACAAATAGAGAAATGAACAGAGCCCTGTGGCAAACTTTCCCCAGGATCCTGGCCTCCCTCTTCAAAACCTGGTACTGTAGCCATGACTAGTGACCAACTCAGCAATCTCGTAGTGACCCAGAGAGCAGTAGGCTCTGTGGGAGCGTCTGTTGAGCTGGTCCTGGCCACAGCTCAGCCCTCCAAGGGAGGACCATTGCTGCTAGCCATGAGACTCCACATCACCAGGCGGCCCCCGGCAGAGCCCTGGAGGCTGAGGAGAGGAGGCTCCACTGAGCCCACTCACTCCCACTCTCCTCCCCAGCTGTTTATTTCTTTTTTTAAATGAATGCACAAAATTGTATTTATAGCACATCTCAGGGCACATTACTTAGTATTTGCTATTTATCATAAGTCATTAGCAAACCACAAAAATAAAAACCATTAACCAGATAGATAGATACACACACACACACACACACACACACACACACACAACACTAAGGGATCCTTACAATTAGGTCTTCAGCTGCAGTTGACAGTTTACACTTGTGGCCATTCATGGGAGTTTCTAGAATGTGGCCTACAGAGTTCACACTGTTCAGTTATCTATGGAAAGCAATCTCCTACTGTGTTCCTTTTAGGGCCAGTTATATTTTATACCTTCCCCCATTTAAAGGAGTCTGTCCAATATATAGGTAATTTAATACAAATTCTGTACCATTTAGTCACTATAAAGATGGCTACACAATTCTTTATGATCTATATTTTCAACCATTGTTATATCCACCAGATTACACAAAATCAATTTGAAGAGTATCAACCACTAATCATAAGCCTTTCTAATGAAAATGTCTAAAAAAGGTATCAACTTCATGGTAATTAACAATGTAGTCAGCAAGTAATGAAAACTGAGAACTTTTGCAATACAATCATCAGCCCTTTCAAAGGTATAACATTTAAGATAGATTAATATAAGGCCTGGTCCATCAATATGAATGACCTTGAAATTAAACTTATAGAGTCTCATATTAGGTAATGGAACCAAAAATCACAAAAGTAATTGTTTGACCTAAAACCCACACCAATTTTTTTTGTTAATCTCTCATTCTCCCTCCTTTTCTCAGAAAAAGATTGCACTTACTAAAGCCCTAAATTTACAAATATTTCCTTGGGATCTAAAGGATTTGTCATCTAGTCACAAAGTTTGTCATAATTACTCAGGACCTCTCATTCCAATTTATTTTACTTTGAACGACTGAAAATAAAACTTTATGCAGAATTTAAGAAAATGACCAAAACTAACATATTAAAATTGAGATTTTTAGTAAAACTGTAGTTTCCTCAAAAGCACCCATTTCATAATTAATCACATGCCAGGAAAACTCTTTGATTTCAAACTTAAAACTTTAAAATTCCCTCTCTTTTAGAAAGGCTTTTTTATTAAAAAAGGAAAAAAAAATTACTATTTCTACCTAATGAATTCAGTCCTTCACCAGGTGCCTTGGTCCTGTGATTAAAAAGTCAAATGTGTAAGATTACATCTTGGAAACTAGCATGTTAAAAATCAATGAAAGGCTATAACAAGAATTAGAAATGTACATTTGATAAGCAATACAGATTTTAAAAGACTGGGGTGAGGGAGGGAAATGTCCTGTTTAAAACAGGACTATACACATATCAAAATCCTTGCACTAGATTAACTGCTGCAATGGTAAGAATGATATGGTAGTATCTATAGTTCAAACATTCAGGTGTCTGTGAACGAGATTCTTGCGATGATCAAATTTTAACACAGTAAAGATGAATAAATGCATCTTTGAAGTCAGAACCTAAAGAATATATTTCAAGAGTTTTCATATGTCAACAGATGTCTCTACATTGGGCCATAAGATCATATTAAAGCTCTGAGGAGTATAATCACATATTTACAAACTAAGAAACGTGTGATGTATTTTTCATTCATAGGTGTACTTGTGTATGGAAAGGAGGGTGGTCTAGAAAACAGTCATTACTTGAAGAGATATGGGGCAGTGTACAGAAACAGAGAGGTAAATAAAAGGCTATTTACCAACTTGTCAGAAAAAATTCGCATCTGGCAGCTAGAAAAGATGCCTGTCAATTATTACCAAAGGTGAAAAAATGAACTCAATTTGAATTTCAGGTTTGTTCTTATGTATGAAAATGGGAGCATCTATAAAAACAGATTTTTCTAGGTAGCTTGTGGAATCAGTTTCTTTACTTGGCAGTCCCATCCATGTAAAGTTTCTCAAAGACTAGCTAGCTGAGCTCACATATGGGGACGTGGTACTCTCTAAGAGTTTCTCAAGTGGAAGAAGGACTCTCCACAAGCAAGTCACCTATAAAAGAAGATGAACTTTGAATTATAAAAAGTGGAGAAAATGAAAGAATTTCAGTGAGCATTTTTCAAACCAACAGACGTCTATAACAAAAATAAAAGGCTAATTAGAAATGTGAAGTTAAAAGAATGTGAAGATACTAAGAAATGAAGTTTTACATCTCCTTGTATTCTTCTACATACCAATTATTTTTAAAACCCACAAAAATAGCTTTGATGGTTTAACACATCTAAAATTAATCTTACTCAAATACCCCAGTAAATGTCTAACTGTAAAATGTCTGAAACTTACTCTGTAATTTTTAAATGTACTTTAAAATGTTGTAACAAGTCAGGGTTTTAAAATTTGCTATAATATGTGTACTTGTAGTATGTCAAATTTCCCTGTAATGTTTCTTCAAAACCACTAAAAACCCTCATTAAACCATAACTAAACATCAACTGTTGTAGATTGGTATAGCAACACACAATTTTCACTAAGACCATTAAAAAAGCATCCCTTACATAGAGGGAGTCAATTATTGACATTTACACTTTAACTATAAAATTACTTCTAATTTCAAGAACTACATGTTCTTTAACTACGTTAAAGAAATCTCATACCTTCCTTTCCTATATTAAAAAGACTGATGGAAGATAAGAACATCTTTCCGAAATATTTTTTTAAACAAATAATATCTTACAAAAGTCACTGGGAAGTCTCACGACCCCCTTCTATTAAAAGACTGAACCAAATATGACCTTCAAAGCTGGATTTGAAACTTCGCTATTTCTTCAGCCTTTCCAGATACACTGGGGATGATTCCTTACAAGGATTCTGTTTTGTGTTGTTTTTTGCTAGAGGGCCTTCTGGTTTTCCAGAACAGAAAACTTGTCAATAATTTCATGTCTCAGTATCAAAACTCACAGATAAAGCTACCATAGTGCTCAAAGGACAATGCTTTGGGAGCATACTAGCTACTCCCTCTATATTAAGGTTATGCTGAAATCCATACTTGAATCAAGTGTTGCACCCCTACCCATTTAAGCACTTTAAAAAAAACTGTGACAAGTCCAATTCTCTCATTACACCCTTTTACTTCAGCAATTTAAATCAATTTCATTAAACTAAAACTTATTTAAAAATGAAGGGCTCAACTGAAAAAAGATAACTTCCCAAAGCTACAGCCTATGCTGACGCTTGGCCAAGCATTCCTATCCAATATTTAAAATGAGATTTCCATACCTGTCTTCATCACCATCAACAGGAATAGCTATGCTGAAGACAGAGGTGGCGAGGGTGATCATAGGTGTTAACTGGAGGGGGTTGGCCAGGGCATCTGCAACAGGAGGCTTCACAACAGGCTTATTTTCAGCAATGGGAGAAAGTGGCGGTTGAGGTAGGGGTTCTGATTTTCTTCTAGTATCGTCAACTTGCCGGACTAAAGGCTGGGTCTGAGTCTGAAACTGGCTTAGGTCAGACTGTGGTAGACTAGTTGGAGCGCTGTGAGTGCCTGGGGTTAAGGGCAGCCCAACATGCTGGATGACGCTGCTGCTCCTGCTGACCAGCCTATGGCTGCTCAGCTGCTGCGACTGCCCCAGAGGCGCGGGTACATTTGGCATAGTAACAGAAGTTGTAGACACACTAGGCACGCTGGGAGTAGGTAACGCTGCAGGCACGTTTGGAACTCCGGGCACCACGGTGTGAGGGCCACCAGCCACGGCTGACAGCTGACCGCTCTGCGGCGGAGGAACCAACTGGGGCTGCCCGGCCCTGGCAGGACCCAGGCCCGGCTGCACCACGCCTCCCACTGCAGCCAGGGGCACGCTAGCCGGCGGACAAGGCATGGCCTGCCCGCCCTGCACAGGTCCTGGCCCGGAGCCACAGCTTCCCTGGGGGGAGAAGACGTACCTGCCAGTGGAGCGGCCAACCAGGCGGCGTTCTGGCTGGCGCCCAGGGGAAAGCTGACCGTGGCGGAAGGGGTCGCTTCGGCGATAGTGGACGAGGACTGTACCGGGCTCGGCGGCTGCAAGCCCGACACGTGCTGCTGCAAGTACTAGTTGTGGCCGGAGGGCTGGACCGGCAGCAAATGCCCAGGCGGCATCTGAGGCTGGGGGTAGAAGTGCGCGGGGTGCTGCACCTCAGGGGCGCCGCCGGCGGGGCCCGGGTGCAGAGGCAAGGACACTGCAGGCTGCGCCAGGTCTACATTCGTCGGCGGCAGAACCTGTGTCCCGGGCCCTGGAGGGACGCCGCCAGGCCTGGCACCTGGGAGCTGGCTTGGCTGTGCGGCTACCATCATTGGCTGCAGCCCCGCAGCGGCTCCAGGGAAGAGCGGCAGCGGACCCGAGCTTTGAGCCACAGCCCCACCTACTGGCGGCGGCGGCTGCGGCTGCCCGACGCTAAAGCTCTGAGGCTGGGCCGGGGCGGGCTGGCTCATTTTCTCCGACAGGGGTAGCTGTGACACAGCAGTCAGGGAGCTGTCAGTCCCCGAGTCAGGCCCGGGAGCCCCCTGCATGGAGGCCATCACCACCACCGACCCTCCGGTGGCGCCCAGGCCGCTGTCCCGCTCAGCGGTCTGGTCGAAAGTATTGCTGTGCCTAATGCAGTCCCTGGAACGGGTCAGGACGCTGCTGTCCGAGTCCAGCTCCAAGTACTCCATGCACGTCCATCTGCCGCGGCGGTAGTGCTCCCCGCTCCCGTGGTCCAGATTGATCACCCAAAAGCGAGAACTGCAAGTGGTAGGGGGCTGCGCTGGGGCTGCCGTCCCTGGTCCTTTGGACAGGCCTGCCGCAGGGGGGCCTCCCGGAGTCCCCGAAGTGGGGGACGAGGTGGAGGCCGCCGCCAGGGAACTGGCGAGCGCCCTGGCCACGTTCCGGGCCAAAACGGTTCCTCCTCTGTTGGAGGGAGCAGCCGCTACGGCCGCCAGCTGCTCATCCAGGAGGTTTGGGGAGACAGTCCCGGGGGTCTCCGTGTCCCCGACATTGTTGAGCGTCTCTTCGGAGGAGCTGCGCTCGCAGACCTCCTCGCCCGTAATCCGTGGCCCCGGAAACTTCGAATATCTCGGAGGAGACGTCCTCGGTGAGAGACTCGTCCGGGTCGTCCAGGCTCTCGGTGTCCTCGGTGATGCTGGTGGCCATCTGGGCAGTGGTGACACTGGTGATCTGGAAGCAGCTCTTCTTCTTGGCCAGCATCTTGGACATGGTGAAGAAGGTTGTCGGGCACCGCCGGCTCCTTGGGGATCCCTCTGGAAACCGCGGAGTCGGCGCGCGGGCCCCCGCAGAAAAAGTCCAGTTCGCGCTGGTCCGCGGCGGGCCGCTTGCGATCACGGGCTGCTGAGGGCCGCGGGGCGCGACATCCTCTGCCGCTTCCTTTTGCTGTCGCGCTGGGGGCGGGGCCCCTCGCCTTTCCGGCGGCTCCGCCTTCCTCTTCGGTCTGGCGGCAGCGGCGCCTCCATTTTGGCCTGGGCACGGTGGGAGTGGGAGGGCGGCGGAGGCGGCGCGGGAGCGTGTCTGGCGGCGATCCAGAGCCGCGCGCGGCTGGGCGGCACCGGCGGCGGCCCGCCCTCCCGACTCGGCTGGTGCTCAGCCCAGGGACATGTCGCTGTCTCCTGTGGAAGCCGCTCGGGGAGGGAGGCCGGCTTGGTTCTCCCTGACGCGAGCCACCCGCGGGTGGTGGCGGGCCTCCCCGCGCGGCTCTCCAGGTGAGGGGCGGCGGGCGGGCGAGCAGAGAAGACCGGGCTGCCTGAGGGAGAGGCGGCTTGCCCGCCTTGGAGCCCCGAGAAACTGAAATTCAAACTGCTGGAGCAGCGACTGCAGCTCCCTCCCCTTGGCCAAGATGGGGCTCCCAACTGTTTTTGAAAGAAAAATTAAAAAAACATCACAGCCTCAGCACCCTGTGGTCCCAATGTCTCACCAGGTCGGGAGCTGGCTGTCTCTCTGATCCAGAAAGGGCATCCCAGTCACTCCACTGCCACTGTGACTCTGATTGCTGCTCCTGGTCCTAGCACAACACAACTCAGGAGTTGGATTACAAAGTGATTTGTGGTAATGGGAGTGAAGGAAAGGGTTATTCTGACTTCAGGAAGCAGCCCTTCAAGTTGGGAATAATGCATGATATGGAGCATCCATGGCCAGCCCAGTGGACGCAAGAGGTGCAGCTGGCTGGCCCGCTGTGCTGAGCCGTCTCCAAACCAGACACATAGACATTGGACTTGGTCAGCAGCCACTTTCCAGAAAACAAGGCAGTCCCATAAGATGCATATAAAATACAGCCAGCTAACAGGCATGCTGTTAATTAGCTGAGAGCGAGGGGGAGAAGACGGATTTCCATAATCACAATATCGGCCCCCCGCCTGCCTCTCCAGTGCTCTCATCCATTCGCCTTCTTAAAAGCCAGCAAGGAACCATGGCCGTCTTTCTCAAGAAAGCTAAAATTCAACCAGTTATCACATTCTGAAAGGTGAGGGCACTCAGGCTTAAAAACAAGAGATGAGTTATTTTTACTTCCCTTATTCCAGCTGGAAAATAAAAGAGAGATTATTATTGGGAGATGGTGTCTTTGGCAGGGGAAAAAGCATGCCCAGTTTTAAGGATTTCAAAAGACACTTTCATTATGAGCTGCTCAGATTTTTGTTTTGTTTTGCTTTCTCAGAAATTCCTTCCAATTCATTCCCAAATCCTGATGGTGCTAGGACTCCCAGAGCCTTGGTTTTTGTGTCCTCCACACCCCAGGGGTGAATTTGCTGAATCCTGTCAGATCCAGACACCCAGCACTCACTGAATGCAGCCTAGTCAGAATGGCAGCAAAGGTCAGAGCCAGGACCAGCCCCAGGCGCAGGCCAGTGTTCATCTCCAGGTTGAAGGCAGTTGCCCCATCACACCATGCAGCACAATGATTTAAAACAGCAAAACAGTGCCAAATAATTAGCAGATGAAACTCCCAGATTCCAACTGTATGAGTAGGAGATGAAATTAGCTGTTTATGAATTTCAGAAAGAGAGGAGACTGAAATGTTTTACAGTGTAGTTAAAAAGTCATTGACACCATTTGACCCAGCTATCCCACTCCTTGGCCTATACCCAAAGGACTTAAAATCAGCATATTACAGAGATACAGCCACATCAATGTTCATAGCTGCTCAGTTCACAATAGCCAGATTGTGGAACCAACCTAGATGTTCTTCAATTGATGAATGGATAAAGAAAATGTGGTATATATATATATACAATGGAATATTACTCAGCCATAAAGAATGATAAAATTATGGCATTTGCAGGCAAATGGATGAAACTGGAGAATATCATGCTAAGTGAGATAAGCCAATCTCAAAAAACCAAAGGAAGAATGATATCGCTAATAAGTGGATGATGACACATAATGGGGGGTGGGAGGGGTTAGTGTTAGGGTTAGAGTTAGGTTTAGGGAGGGGGGCAAGAATGGAGGAAGGAAGGACTGTATAGAGGGAAAAGAGGGGTGGGAGGGGTGGGGGGGAAGGGAAAAAAATAACAGAATGAATCAAACATTACCCTATGTAAATTTATGATTACACAAATGGTATGCCTTTACGCCATGTACAAACAGAGAAACAACATGTATCCCATTTGTTTACAATAATAAAAAAAAAAAGTCATTGAATGAGTTCCTCATGCTGAACGTTTCTTGGTGTCAGAAACAGGGTTGATGACACAGAAACCATAAATCCAGTCAGTAAGTGCTAAAATCACTTTAGCATGCCATCCTGACAAAATTCAATTAAGTTGAATGGAGGACTTCTGTGGACGCCAGCCTGGGTCCACATCCCTGCAGGCTTTCGCTCAGCCCATCTGTCCAAAGGGGGACCAGCCCCCATTGTGTGTGTTTGAGCCTTAAGTACCTGCTTCTGAAGAGAAGGCTCTGCGTTAGTCTGGCGTGTGTGACCCCAGCTCCACCTGCCACATGTGCACAGGACTGCTGCACATCCGTGGCTGGGGCATCAGCAAATGCCCTGTGCCTCAGGACATTCACAGCGACTAATGAATCAAAACTGGGGCTCCAAGGCCCGTTTCCTGCCCCTGTAGGTGTCAGGTAATGCTTCGTCCGCTCCCTGGCAACGTGTGACTTGGCAATTATTTCCTAAATGGCAAGCGAGGCATGTTGTGCTAACAAAAGTCCTGGCCTGATTTTTGAAACCAATTGCCCAAGAGGAAGGCTCAGACCATGCATGCTGGCGGAGCTTCACTGTATCTGAAATGACAAGGGTTGTTTGTTCACTGGGGGAAGAAGCGCAGTTTGCTCCAGTTGTCTGCCAACTCTTTAAACGGGAGCCTCTGATAGAAAACTGAACTTGATCTGGAGCCCGCTCTCTGGGGCAAGCTGAAGGGCTGTGGAGGAGCCCTCCCAGGCAGGGGTGGAGCAGAGACACCCAGCCTGGAGCCAGGCCAAGTGCTGTTGTGGGAAACCTGCTGTCCTCCCTGGGAAGGTGTGTGCAGATGCAGGTCCACAGGTCCAACTTGTCCCTGTTCTGTGCTTAGGCTCCAGTGCCTCTGGCCTTGACAAACACCTTTTCCCTGCTTGTCCCATGTAACTGTGTGAATTAAGTCCCCCCACCAGACTACAACCTTTCTGAGCTTGCACCAGACTGCCTTATGCCCCAGTGACTCTCTCTGCTTGTGGGTGGCTCAGTGGCATTACCAGCTATTTCTTTCCTGACATCTCTGCTTTGAAAACAGAGGGTAACATGATTTTTTTCTTTCCCAGGGCTTCCCAGAAGTAGTAGTCCCTGCCCAAATGTATAGGGCCGCACCAGATCACAGGCAGATCCTAATTGGTAATTGTTGGGACACCATTCCTAGAAGTCCCAGGCAGCATGTCTAAGAATAATGTCAGTACACTGCAGACCCTACAGGTGCCCTTGGACAAGGTGGGTATTTTAGGATCTGGATGGCATGGGTAATTCTGTGTGTCCTCCTTGCAGGAGACATGGAACAGCCATGGCAGCAGTGACTCCCCCTTATGAAGACAGGCCAGAGGAGTACCCTAATTACACAAGTGTGACATGAACAAGGCCACATGAACCACAGTAAAATAGTAAAAGACATTCAGAGGACAGGAAGCCCGGCACGGGACATGAAGCCCATCACAGTGGTGGTGGAGAGTGATCCTGAAGACTGAGGCAAAGTAATCACTGATCCTTATTTCCATTGAATTCTTAAGGTTCTTTATAAAAAAAAGGAGGGGAAAATCAGAGCTTGAATAATTTAAATTAAAATGTCTAAAGGTGTTATGTGAAAAATTTCTGTAGCATGCTCCCCAACACATTTTGCAAGAATGTTTTTGAAAATTACCTGGGTACTCGTAAAAAGTGAACGCTTCTTTACTTACAAGGTTTATGTCACTTGGTGAAATTTTAAGGTAATCAAACATTCAATTGGACTTTGTGCTGGATGTAAAATAAAATTGTTCTTTGAAAATCAGACCACAGGCCACCTACTGTATTTTATTTGTAACAAATGGTTGAACTATCACGGGGTTATAGAACTTAATATGTAAATTGCAGTAGAACTTATAATTTCTGATTCAAATCCCCAAAGACTGACATTTAAGTCAAATATATGAGTGAAATTTTGCTTCTGTGCTATAATAATGCACATAATAAGTTATGGTCAAAAATCTGCCCATAACTAGAGTAATTAATAACCCAATAATGTATTTTTAGTTATTTAATCAAAGGTATAAAAATTACTGAGGTCAAGTTCTTCTTATAAAAATGAAGTTTTCTAAGGAATCTCCACACTGCTTTCCAGAGTGGCTGCACTAATTTGCAGCCCCACCAGCAATGTATGAGTGTACCTTTTCCCCCACATCCTCACCAAAACCTGTTGTTGCTTGTATTCTTGATAATCGCCATTCTAATTGGGGTGAGATGGAATCTTAGGGTGATTTTGATTTGCATTTCTCTTATTACTAGAGATGTTGAACACTTTTTCATGTTTGTTGATTGCTTGTAGATACCAGCTTTTAATTTCAATGGTGACAATGCTAAATCTAACCCATTAGGGGAATTTCTCACACAGCCAAGTAGTACAAGTTCAAGAGAAATATTGATGCTCATATTTCAGGTCTTTACTAGGAAATAGCAGAAAAGCACTATTTTTCTCCAAAATGGTCTTGAATTAATTCTTAACATTGACTGAAATTGATCAATCTTCTATAAGCTCGACTTGATCTATGGGCTAAGACAAAAACCATGAGGCAAATCCCATAGAAACCATGCACCACCTAGGTAAGCAGGTGGGAGGTTGTGGGTGGGCATTTCTGGGGTCAAGGGCTATTGTTCTCTTTTTTGTGCTATAGGGAACTCTGAAGGAGTGCCTTTATGCCGCCTGGTAGCAGTCATAGAGGTTTTCCCTTTTGCTGTCATCCCAGATGTTAAAGCCTGTTGGTAATATAGAAATTTCAATTTTTAATAATGTCTGCTAAGCAGGTCAAGCAGCCCACAAGCTCCTGAGGTCACTGGCTGCTTAGGGCCCTTGTCCTCACGGACTTCCTTGGACAAAGACTCCACACTTGCACTGGTGACACAGATGTCTCTGCATCTCTTGACTCTGGCTGCTGGTACTGAAGGCATTGGAGAGTATCATTTTGTTCTTGCAGCTGTGTGGTGGGAATTTATTCCCCACCACCCTGCCTCCCCCTCTTCTCGGAGGCCAGTAGGATCCACAGAGTTTCCATTTTGCTTCATGGGGAATATGAACTTTGTTCAGTGGCTTCCAAAAGAGCAGAGACCATCCAAACTAAAAGTTACTCACAAAGTTCTCATCAACCCAATGACTGAACCTCCGTGGTATCCTACATATCCACTGACACCCCCTACAAAGAAACAGGATGGAGTTGTCTTTTAGTTTATACCTGCTTTCTGGAAAGCACATGACTGGGCAGAGAGATGGACAGAGCAGAGAAAGGCACAAAGAAAAGGACCAAGTACACAGCAATAGAAAGTCAGAACCCAAATATCCGAAAGCTACCTCACAGCAGAGCACTGAAAGAATGAATGTGTGGCCTTTGGAAACAACAGCTGTGGCCTCCAATGCACATGGCCACCAAGGCACATGGGCTAGCACCCTTCCTTAAAGTCCTGGTCATTCCCTGGTCACAGCTGCCATCCCCTCCCAGCTGCCAGGCACAGCATCACTCTCGGATCTCTACCCACCCATCCTCCATCAGCGTTGCTGGGCCTGGGTCCACTCATGGAGACTTCATACTTTACCTGGGAACAGTGAGGCAGTCGGGGATGCTGCTCCCTGTGCAGGTCCCATCTGCCTCCCTGGAAGCTGCAATTCTTCTGTGACCCTTGAGTCTCCCCATGTCACGGCTCTTTCATCCTTATCCAAGGTGATCGATCATCTCTGTGCCACCACCTATCTTTTTGATTCAGTGCCAACTGAATTAGGGAAAGCTGTCAGTTCTGCGCCCTTCTTTGCACTGAGTCTCATTAACACCTTTTTCCTCTGCCTACATGCCACTATGACTTAAGGAGACTGTTGTTACTAAACACGAGAAAAAAATTGAAAAGATGTTAGAATACAGTTGTTTGTCTGCCTTATTCCAGTTCACAAATAGTGAGCAATTTCAAGTAAAATATCTCCCAGCAGGCTGTAGAGAACTTTTAGCCTGGGCATTTCAATTTCGGCCAGATTTATGCCTGAGTCCTGGGCACAGAGCTCTGGGGGAATCACTCACTCAGTGAATGTTTAAAATAAGTTCCCGCAATGACCAATAGCTCTGAATTCTCTAATCAACCAGAGGAACCTGGTTGACTACTATGAACATCGTAAGGGTAGCTGAGGACCTAAGAGGGCCTGTGTGTCCAGGATAAGGTACTTTCCCTTGAACGGGTTCCACAGGTGGACAGAGGTGGTATCCCCTGTAGGGCCACGCTGCTTTCTTCCATTTCAAGGATAGCCCTGTGCTTTCATAGGACATTGTCTTTTACCAATTTCCCAATGCCTCTTAGAAAACCCACCCAGAGGGGAGCGACATCTAAGCCTCTGCAAGGTTGAGGGTGATGCCTGGACCTGACATGAGTGTGTCAGACAACAGAAGGTGTAGGGGCATCTAAGAGATGCCAGGGTGTGGTTGTCACAGGAAGTCATCATCAATCAAGTCCCCAAAGTAGCAAGCACCTCGCTAGGGTGTCACTCTGGCATAGAGCCTCATAGGACCTCAGACTTGCATGCACTTGGGTTTTTACTCGCTGCTCTGTGGCCCAGGATGAAGTTCATGCTGACCTTTGCATAGTCTTCCTGCTCAGGTCTCTTGGAAGGAAAGATGCATCTGGCCATCAGAGTGAGCAGCAACAGGCACCAGCTATGGTCTAAGTCCATCCTGGCCTCAGGAGAGGCTTTGGTATGCAGGCCCAGGCATGCAGCCAGGTGCTGTGTATGCTGCATACATTGGAAGCATCCATGTGTTGAGCCAGCCTCACACTGGATGGATCTGCACATCTTGATTGAGCCCACAAGTACCTGGCCTGGTGATAACCAGTTAGCTGCCAAACAAAGAAAGTGTGTCCCTTGTCCTCAGGGTTCCCCTGGCTCCTGTGCATACATGACCCACTGTCAGCCATGCCTTCCTAGACTGACTGACCCTTTTTCTCCCTCACTAGATTGTGGGCCACCTGCCAGCCATTGTGTAACTTCAGGACTCAGCACAGAGATGCATGAAAAAGATTGATAGAGTGCAGCTTCCCAGGGACCAGCATTGCTTGGCAGAGACACATTCACATTGATCACCTGCTGATCCTGCAGTAGTTTGGGACTGGGCACCTGAAAAATTAGGAATGCTTGCAGGAGGGAAACTGAGGCTGCCTGGGGAGTTCCCTGGGAGGGGATCGTGACTCCCATGGCAGGAGTCCTGGACCCTGGGGCAGGCATCAGCAGGTCACTCTCAAACATTGGCCACGCCAAATGTGCATTTCATTTACGTGGTCTAGTGGTCTGTTACCCTAAACAAGCAGAGCAAACCACCCTCCGACATATGGAAATTTTTAAAATGCTCAAAGGCTACCTCAAGTGAAAAACTCTGGAGGAAACTCAACATCTTTATTGTGTGTTTTTAGAAATTTCTAATCAATTCTGATATTTTAGTGCAACCCACTTCTTGTGCTCATGGTGGAGGTTCCTGTGGGTGTGGGGACTCTGGGGCACCCAAGAGTGGAGAGACTTCAGTGACAAATGAACCAGTGAGCCCTCTGTGTCTCTGTCCCATGCCATGGTGAGGCATCCCCAGGCCTGCCCTGCAGCCATGCCAGGATGCCCACAGCAGGACTCCGAGCTGGCCTAGAAAGCCAGAGGGTTCTGCAGGATGGTGCTCACCTGCACTCTGTAGCCCACACCTCAGTGCCCAGGTAAGGAAGGCCTCTGAATATTTTGACTGAATATTTTTAATGTTGGTTTTTCTATATCTGTATGTCAAATGATTTAGTTTCGATGTAGCAAATTAGACTATATTGAGGAAAATCATTTTTTTAAAAATGTGACTCTTTGGGGCAGAATGTTATATATTCCCCCAAATTCATGTTATGAAGACCTCACAATGTGATGTATTGGGATGTGGGACCTAGGGAGTTGATTAGGGTGCAGTGGGATCATGAGGACAGGGTCCTCGTGATGGGATTAATGCCTTATAAATGAGACGTGGCTGCTCTGCTGCTGTGTGCCGTGTCAAGCGAAGGTACATCAGAAGGCAGTCATCATTTGTTTAGTCAAGAGAGGGCCCAGGCACCCCTGCTGCCCCCAGGCCTCGGGCCCCAGCCTACACTCTCAGGAATGGGCTTCCATTGTTCCAGCCAGTTACCTGACTCTACAGGAGGACATTTCCCCCAGGTAGACCAAAAAGCAGAAATAGCAATTTTTGTCCTTGAAATTAGTAAATTCAAAACTGATTTAACAAGAGATAGAAAGAAAAGAGAGGAAGAAGAAAGAATATGATGGAAAAAAGAGACTGAGAAACAATTTACACCGAGGTAGAAGTCGAGATGTTAAATGCCAACCCTCAACAAAAACTGATTTTTAGAACCAACTAATCTACTCCTAAAATATTTCTATGTAATTGAAATCATTTTCATAAATGCTTGGATGAAGGGCATGGCTATAATAAGCATCTTTTCTGGGCTAGATTACACCATTGTATCAAGTTAGAGTCCTAATTATCAGGTTTTTCTGGGAACAACTGGGTGAGTGCACTTGTACTAAGATATATTTAATTTGGTTTTATATAGCACCTTTCAGTGCATGCCATGCCTTATTTCAGGTGCTGTAATGAGTAATGGATTAGACACCAGCAGGGCAGCATCTCCTCAGACAAACGGAGATGGCATCACAGTCTCAGCAACAGTCAACAATGGAAAGCCAGGTTTGTAAGAATGCTCGGTCCTGTTCTGCAGGATGGGCAATCCTGTCCTGCCCTTCTTAATGACTGCACGATGCAGATTTAGTGGCCAAGGGCCAGGGAACCTGAAGGTACCAGCATGTGGCATCAGCATTTCCATTGGTGGGGATGTGTTGGAGGAGCTGAACTCACCTCCTTCCTGTCCAAGGGACCACGGTGGCCTGGCATGCAGAGAGGGCAGCTGGAGAGGATGGAGCTGTCCACACCTGTGCCCTAATAAGTAGGTAGTTGACCACTGTGTGGCTCCAAGCACAGGTTGAGTGTGGATTAGGAAATTTGATGACAGAAGATTTTAGGTACACAGGGACTGAGACTCAGAGTCCTATCCCCAAGCAGATAGATGGTCTCTAAGTATCCCTAAGAGTCAGAATTTACACATATTTAAGTTTGCTTGGACAGAAGATTCTCAGGACATGAGACTTTCAAAACTAAGATGGAAATTCCTGGGCCAACAGGGACCACGTGGTCAGTCCCCTATATCTGGAGCAGCATCTCCTAAATGTGAAGGCTCAGACCATCTGCATGAGCTCATTCATTAAAAACCCAATCCTGCACCCTAATCCCAAACTTCCTGATTGAAAACTCAGTGGGGCAGCTTCCAACAACCCCAGCTAAGTAGCACTTTACTGACCCATGTGTGTGAAAATTTCCTGAGAACCATTTTCCTAGAGAAACTAAAAGAAGCTGCAGATATGTTGTCACCAAGGAGGAGTTAGCTGAGCCCCCATGGACTGGGACAGACCCCAGGCCCCACAAAGCCCACTCAAGGGAGACAGACAGACTCAAGAGGTGGGGATCTGCAGGGCTAAAATCCTGGGCCTGTCCTGATTGCCAAGACATTAACTAGGCCAAACACATTGTATCCTCCACACATCTAGATAGGGTGAAGTTACTCTAGGACACAGCTAACCTAAGATAAGGTAAGTGGTCTCTATTTCAGAAAGTGAAAGCAAGCTCATGAGAAAGGAGGGTCTACTCCAGGGTAGCTGATGCCTGGTGGTGCTTCCTGCCCAAAAGCTTCTTGGGGGATGAGAGGATCCAGTGGGGAATGATAGCATGGAAAGAACAGAGCCAATTTTTCTGTCCAGAAATCACCTTCATGTAGTGTTACCAGCACTCCATGAGGTAGCTACTGCTGGGCCTGTTGTTGAACAAGACAGTTGAAGCTGGAGTGACTTCCCAAAATCATGTGGTGAAGAACCTATACAGCCAGCACAGCAGACCCATGTCTTCCTATTATAACCACCCACAACCCAATGGCAGTCCATCTTAGATCCTAAAATTATAAGTGTGCTTTATGCAAACACTCTGAGTGACGTGACCCAGGGGCTCCCCTCCCCGCCACGTCCTGCCATCACCCCACCTGGCCTTTCACTCAGCTCCACCCTTAACTGTGTGACCTTGAGAAACTTAAGTGATCTGTCTGGGCCTCCCTATCCTGTCCAATTTCGAGAACAGAAATAGCAAATTCCTCACAGTTGTTGTAAAGATAAAATAAAATAAGTTTAAAATAAAGTAAAATAAGAACAGGGTCTATCACATACTAAATGCTCAATAAATGTAAACTATTCATGCATCTTTATGGCAAAATATACGCATTAATGAATGCTGGATTTGCAATATTACAATTTGGTCACAAATCACCATGAGCTCCGAAAAGGAAGAGAGCTCATCTGTTTTGTTTTCTGCCTAAGGTTTGCTCTCAGCTGCAATGATCATGAAATTATATTCAATGGCTTGAGGCAGTTATCACATGGAAAGGTCTAGCTGAGAACAAAATGAACAAACTTAGTCTCTGGCCTCCAAAAAGCTCTGTGAGTGGAGCAATAGCCATGTTCAATTGAATAATGATAGCAACTGTACAGTGCCAACCTTCCGTGCGCCAAGCATCTCGTGTTCATGAGCTGTTTCATTGCTTACAACAATCTCACAAATTAATTGCTTCATCCATCATATATTTACCCCATGCCTATTAGAAGCCAGGTATACTGTAATATATTCTGGGAATACAATCATGAGTAAGAGGGACCTGCTCTGCCTTTTCTGAGCTCACACCACTACAGGGGACACATATGGTGCTGTTCTGCAGGTGTTAGTATTGACCCTCTATGATAAAAGAGGACTAGGCTCCAATATTTAGTAATGCCCAATTGACATGGCAGGCATGAGATGGTATATGACTTCAAGTTCAGGTCAGTCCAGTTTCAAGGCTCATATACTCCACTACTAGATGGTGTTTATAGCCTACCAGGCTCACTAGAGGAAAAGTCAAATGCAGAAGCAAGATGCAAGAGTATAGAGAAAGTACTGCTGAAAGTCCACGGAAGGAGGTGGCTTAATGGTTTCAATCGCCTAGACAGGCTTTAGAGACAGTAAATTTCACTTCAGACTTTAAAAGAATTCAGGTTTCCACAGGCAAGGAAGAAAGTTATTCTAGGCAGGAGGACTAGGATGTGCAAATTGATGGAGTTCAGAAAGGGAGTCCAGAGCCTTGGAGCTGCAGGAAGTCCACCCATCCTAAAATGTCACATCTCTCTGGGGGAGGGGAAGACAAAGTTAGAGACTGGGACAAAGCTGGAGAAACAACTCCAGGCAGCTGGACAGTGGCCCTGGACACCATCCCAAAGTTCATGGATTTGACTGGTAGGACCCTGGGGTTTGGGCAGGGATGTTGCAGGAAACATGAGGCAATAAGCTATCACCTCCTCTTTTCCTCCTTTCTAGCTTGGACCTTTCAAAGAAGTTCTGGCCCAATGTCTTCTTCCCAGGCTGCCCTTGCTTCCATGGTGGGAGAACCAACTATCACCATTCCATGGGTTCATGCCAGTCTTTCTAGCCCTTGCTAAAAAGCAACCACTAAGGACGTTATTCCTTCCAAGTTCCCTACCCACCATTTACAGAAAAGTACAAGTGAATACTGCTTCTTTCTCAATAGAGTGGACACACCAAGTCATGAAGTTGGACATAGGCTAAGTATTCCATCATTACATGGCAGTGGTCTTTGAGTGACCTAGCCCAAGCAGGCCCAATAAGCACAATGAAGTCACCTGCTTCTCCTGCAATGTTCCTGCCCAAACCTGAGTCCCAGTATTCAAATCCATGCACTTTGTGATAGCACCCAGGGCCCCTGCCAAGCTGACTGGGCTTGTTTCTCCAGTTTTGTCCCAGCCTCTAACTTGGCCTTTCTTTCCCACTGAGATGTGACATTCTAGGCCCAAATGCCCTTGGTCCCACTTCTGATGCCTGTCTCTGTCTCTCAGCCTGCACCTGTGGCTCATGGACAGTCCCCTGCAATCAACTAGCCTACAAAGAGAAGAGTTGAACTGTTTGCAGATGATCCTGTATGACATGAAAGTTCCATCCTACAGTGGACAATGCAGCACTATATTTCATTCTGGGACATCCCTGAAGGACATGGTGAATTCCTTCCAGGTTACAGAACTTCAAGCATTGCTCCTAATGGTCACTTTTCCTAGAAGGAAATATAGGCAGAAAATTGAGTATATGCCAATTCATGGGCTGTGGCCAATGGCTTGACTGAATGGTTAGGGACTTGGAAAGGGTTGTGACTGGAACACCAGTGATAAGGAAACTTGGGGGAACAGTTTGTAAATAGATCTCTCCAAGTGGGAAAAAAGGAAAGATATCCATGTACCACATGAGCACTCACCAAAGAGCAGCCTCAGTAGAGGGAGAGCTTTATAATAAAGAAGGTAGGATGACTGTTCTTGGGACACAAGTCAGTTACCTCTCTCAGCACCTTGTCATCATGAAGAGGCTCATAAAGAAAGTGGGCATGGTGACAGGGATGGAGGGCACACATGGGCTTGGTGACATGGACCTCCACTCTTCATGACTGGCCTAGCCATGCTATTGCTGAGCGCTCAACTTACTGGCAACAGAGAGCAGTGGTGGTCCCCACTGTGGTATTGTTCCTTGGCAGCCCTGCCAGCTGCTGGTGGACAGCTTCTGTCATGAAGGGGGCAGTGTTTTGTTCTTACTGTGTAGATACTTACTCTACATACAGTTTTGTATTCCTTTTAGGTAATGCCTCAGCCAAAACTGCCATCCATGGACTTACAGAACTTCTCCACCATCACAGTATTCCACATGTCACTGTTTACAGTAAACTCACTCCACAGTCAATGAAATGTGGAAAGGGCTCAGGGTCATGAATTCATGGGTCTTATCCTATTCCTCACCATCCTGAAGCAGCTGACTTGACAGAATGATGGAATGGACTTTCAAAAGCAGTATGGCACCAGTTGGATGACAGCACCTTGCAGGGCTGGGACAAGGTACTCTAGAACTCTGAATATGCTCTGAACAGCATCCAAAGTACAGTGCAATTTCTCCCATACCCAGAACTCATGGGTCCATGAATCAAGGGATGTACTGTTAGCCCTAGTAGCCTACTAGCAACATTTCTGCTTCTTGTTCTAATGGCTCGGGCCCTGCAGATCTAGAGGTCTTAGTTCAAAAGGGAAGACACAATAGTGATTCCACTGAGCTGGAAGTTAAGACACCACCTGAACATTCTGGGTTCCTTGACCTCTAAATTGTTAGGCAAGGAGGGAATTTACTACAAGGACTGAGTGATTGATCCCAACAAACAAGAAAAAAATTGGTTCCACAATGGAAATAACAAAGGCTATCTGGAATACAGGAGATCCCTCAAGGTGTCTCTTAGTATTTCCATGTGTGTGATTAAGGTCAGTCCAGGAAGGACTACTAATGACCAAGACCCCCTTAAACAATTGTCACTCCACCAGTTAAAGATTCATAACCAGCTTAGTCCTTTGTTGAGAGCAAAGGAACTATGGAATGAGAACAAGAAAGAGGTATTTATAACTACCAGCTACTACCACATGACCAATTGCAGAAATGAAAGTGGTAATTTCCATTAGTGTTTCCTCCCTATTTGATCAAGAATGTGTATATGTCTTTTTCTCCCCTTTATCCCTTTATTGTGTGACATACGATGTTTTGACTTTTATCATAATATTACAATATTGTTACCTTTGCATAATAGTGCTTAAGTTTTAAAATAGGAAGAGAAGAATAAACCTCACAAGCACGTCACTCCTCCCCTGGGAGCAGGGTGGGAGCATTCCATAGGACAGTCCCAACAGGCAGAATTGTGACCTTGTTGTTGTCTTTATTTGGAAATTAAATATGGCTTAAGGAAATGTGTGTATGTGCTGTGTTGGCAGTGGGGGGCTTGTGTTTCATGTGTCAACAAGACGGGACCATCTGGCACATAGCTATTGAGTCAAAATTATTGTATGTGTTCCTGTGAGGATATTTTTGGATGAAATTAGCATTTAAATTGATAGAACTGAGTCTGCCAGCTCATTGAGAGTTCATCCTGGCCTCTATTTGGTACCAAACAGACATGTACGCTGTGGCAGAATGAGGAAGCATACCAACCGCCATGTTTACCAGGAGCCATCCGTGAGAGAGGGAGAGGGAGGAGAGACTGGTGAGGGTAGTGACCTGTCTTTTAGTCTGGAGAGAGGTAATAACCAAGAAGAGTTATGTCTGCAGCAACTTCTCTGGCAATCAAGGACGAGGTCTGGGCCACCAGAACGCAGCACCATTCTCATCAATGTTAAACTTCTTCAAAAAGCTGGGCCATGAGCAATTCACCTCATTCCAAGATAAGTAATTTTCCAAAGGAATAAGCAAATCAGCAGAGAATATATTTAAATTACCTCTTTAAAAGGGAGACAATGAACAGGAAAGCACATGGTAAATAAAGAATATTCACTGTTCAATATTCAAGAGTTTACTATGGGTGGATGAAAACTTCCAAACATGCCCAAGATTTTTTAAAAGTTAGTGAAATAATTACTTCTTATATACAAAAATCTAAAAGAAAAGCAAATTTTTTAAACACAATTTTTTTCTTAAATTATTTCTTACACATTTTTAAAATTTTTTTCAAAATTATTTCCTAAATACAAAATTTCAAAGCAGGGCAAATAAATAATTATTTCCCAAAGACAAAACTCTCAAGGAGTTTAGAAAATACATGAATAGGAAACAGCAGGAAAAGAAATGAGAGAAAAAAAAGGAGTGAACCAAAATATAAAAGCTTTGTAGAAATGAGGGTCACATTAACAGCACCATCAAGACCTGTGATTGACATGCTCACAGATGGATCCCTGAAGCAGAAGCTGAAAAACTGGAACAGAAAAGAAAACCACTTGGAGATATAATGTAAGAAAACTTTCCAGAAATAAAAGACAACTTGAACCTACAGACAGAGTACACTGTGGACCAACAGAAATAGTATCGAGTGATCAATACTGAGACATATGCTAGTAAAGTTATTGATCCTCCAAAAGAAGAAAGAATCCTTCGGGGATCTAGAAGATTTGCCAGCTCTAAGAACCATTTGAGGAGAGAAGGCTGGAGCATTCAGGGCTTGGAGCCATAGAGCCACCCCCATATTCCCAGGGAGGGAACTGTTCCTGAACAAGCAGAGGTGAGCATACAAATGCATGACTCTACTAACAGAAAAATAGCTCCAGCAGCTGGGCAACCAAGAGAGGGAGTGGGCTAGAAATAGTGTTGTGTTGGTTCACTCTCTTCCTCATTGTTCATGTCAGAACAAAGATATCTCCCATTCCAAGACCATAAATCAAGTAATATGTAAAAGTGCACATACATACACATGGGCAATAAATGTAAACACCAGGAAAGTAACAGAATTTACTAAACCTGGATAGAGGGAGGTTACACAGTTGTCATGGGGATGTATACCTCTCGTCATTTATAAAAAAATTATCATTTTATAAAACAATAAAATAGCTTATCTTAAAAAATGAAGAAGAGAGAGAATCTGCTCTCTAGGTTTTGGCACCTGCCTCTAGCATTATTTCATGCTTGAACCAGTTTTCTGCAGCAATCTAGGAAAAAGCACTTCTGATGGAGAACAAGTGGTATCACCTTCACTAACAAAGGATGATCACAGGTGGCAGCTTCAATGGATCACACATTTACATGTGAAGCTAAGTAGCACATTTCATCACACCCACTAATCCTCACCATAACCCTGCGAGGCAGGAATAGATTTTATGTCCCATGTCTTGAAGAGGAAAACTGAAAAATTACAAGGACACACAGCTAGCAAATAACAAAGCTGGAACTTGAACTAGGGATTCACCGGCTGCAAATTGTGTGCTCTCAAACCTAGCAGGCCTCTCTTTAAGGTTTGGAGTGAGTTTATTTTGCATGAAGAACATTTGCGTACTGTTGACACCAAATTTTAAAAATCATTCTTTTTTTTCTTCTTTTTTGTGTTGCTGGTGATTGAACCCAGGGTGTTGTGCTTGCAAGGCAAGCATTCTACCAACTGAGCTATCTCTCCAGTCCTAAAGATTATTCTTAACCTAGCAAGTTTCTCAGACTGAAATGTCTCTTGTCTCCAATCTCTGTTGATTCAAATGTTTCTCATTCAAGGTCAAACTCACACGCAACACGCAGTATCCTTCCTTCCCACCCAGGAATCACCAATCTTGGCTTATTGGACAGGTCACAGCTCAGGAACACTTAGAGACTGCACTGTCACCCAGTCCTCTAAAAGAGCAGGCCATTCAGAAACCCAGCACTGTGCCTTGGTCAAATAAATGGTGATGGACAATTTAGAAATCACTTTGAATTTTGACATTAGGCTTACCAGTTGACGCACTTGTGTTTTCTTGACTATTTTATCTTTGAGTTATCTGGAGCAAAAAAGTTAGACACTATGCCAATGTGTGGGGTTGAGCATAGATAAAACATGATTTTCCCCTAAACTTATTTCTGGGGTGGGGAAAATTTTTAAAAGAATAACAAGGAGAACTGGCTCAGATGATTGCAGAAAGAAACACAAATTCTGTACAAACTCCATAGGTTCAGGATCTCATTAGGGATTTTAAAAACCCAGAGCTGATATTCAGTTGTGCAGTTTGCAGAGACCCCAGATTTCTTCTGTCCTTTTTGTTGGGTGGTGGGTGAGCAAGAGGGTTAAAAAAAAGGCATGTTTTTATGTTTATTGTCTACCTCCCAAAGTCTCCAAATGTTGACTTGAATATTCTCCCATCCTCCTCCTCCTCCTTCTTCTTCACTTCTTCTTCTAAGCTTCTAGGAGAAAAGCTGTAATAGGTTAAGGAAATGGCTTTTAATTTTTTCTCTCCATCGACATATTATTTATCTCTAATTCTCTAATCCCCTTTGCTTCTGCAGTAGGATCTCAAAAGCTGATGACCCAGATGGAAGCAGATTTAGAAACCAGGTCCTTCCACCTTGAATTTTACCCAATAAAATTACTAAATAAAGGTAATTCTTCTTTTCCTGCACAGAACACACTTCCATATCCTGAAAGTTCTGCTTGCTGTTTCCTTTCTATTCAGGAGTGTGATCCCCTATGGAAAGCAAGAGGTCTTCTCTTCAGGGCTTCTCAGTTCCCCCTGGCCAGATGCTGGCAGATCTGGTTAGAACGCAGAGGAAGTCAAGTGCCTTATGGAGCCTGGAATCCTCACGGAGAAAATCTCATCCATGAAGATCCATTCTTTGTCATGCTGTAAATTGGGATGACAGATTTTTAGGAAATACCTAAGCAAGGGAAATAAGTAAATAAAATGCAAACTCTACAGTGTAAACAAGTTCAGATAAATCAATATCTTCCTTTGCCTCAGAGGCCCACAGAAGGTCTCCAGCTGGAGCCTCCCTTCAAAGCTATCCCTTCCTTTCTCCAGAGGAACAGTAGGGTTCCTGGTGGGTCTCTCCTTCATCATCTGTGGAGCACCTATCCCAGGCTTCAAATTATGGACAGCAGGCTTGAAGGAGTGCTGAATCCAGATGCCCTCATGACTTGCTTTCTGGTCCTACTAAGTAAGTGCTGGGTCAAGGGCTTGCCAAGTGCTGCAGATGCCAGGTGGAGAACTTTTCCTTCCACTTGCTCTGCAGGGCTGCTGGACCTGAGAGCAGAAGCAGGAGGACCAAGCGATAGCTGAGCAAGTCCTGCATCATGGCTGGTGGCTCAGGATGCCCAAAGGAAGAGAGATGCTTCCAGTGTGACAGGAGAGAGACTGGTCCACAGAGCAGAGGCCAGGTGAAGCTCTGCGAGATCAAAGCCTCCCCCAGACTGGAAAATACAAACAAACCTTTTTCAAAGGCTTTTCTCTGAGCAAGGGTCTTTCTCTGAGTTAGATGCCCTGTTTTTGTGGATGGTGACAAGATAATCTAGAACCAAAAGAATTTAAAGCCAAGTGACCATTCAGAGAAAATGACTCCTAACTTGAGGACAGCAGAAATGTCTAAAACATGAGTAATGTGTCTTGTTGCAAACTGCATAAAACAAATGTTGCAAGATCTGCTTCCTTATGTGCTACATTGTACTTTTATGCATGTACACTGTGTGAACAAGAGGGTTAAAAGTTAAACAGTTGCCCAGGGCTAAGGGAAAGCACCTGCACAGGTAAGAAATGGGCTTCTTGACTCCCAAACTATTACTATATGTCTTTAACAGGAACTCACAAGCACCAGGGTGCAAAAATGTCTTTCCTTAAGGTTCAGGCAGGGTACTATGAAATTGGGCTGCTTTATGTCTGAAATAGCCATCTGGCCTTTAATCCAAAGTCATAAATTTATCATTGTCTGAAATCAGTGGATTATCATTATTAAGGCCAGTATTTTTGATTTAGCATTTACAGAATTCTTAGTCTCCAGTGCAGGAAGAGACTTAAAATCCACTGGGGTACCCTGGAAAATGGTTGAATAAAAAGGAATAAGCAATTTTGAAACCAGGATGTGTTACACTGCTGACGGAAGTAACAAAGGCAAGAGAAAATCAATGCCTGGTGAATTCAAGTGGTCTATACTTCATAAAATGATAAATACCTAGGAGCCATGTTTGTGTATAATGAATTACAACCCTTCCACATTCACCTTAGTAACATTTTACAGGGGTTGTATTTTACTCCAACTACCAATTATGTCATCATTCTCGCATTTACCTGGACATAATGATACACAGCCAACCCATTCTTGTAACAGAATTAATTGCTTAAAGTGTTTGTAAAGTCAGACTCCATTCTACATACACTTAATGACTCAGATATTGCTATTAAATTTTACAGATTAAAGTTTAGTAAACCTCAAAAATCTCATATTGGTTTCTGCGTATCTTATTAATCCTAAAGAAAAAGATGCTCAGCTATTTAAATATCAATAAATGTACAACCCTGTAAAAAGCAGGCATTGTGGACTCCATTATGCAATACCCCATCTACCATTTTAGTTGAAGACAGAGGCTTGCTTTTTAAACTGTTGAAGGCAGGTTATTTGGATCCTCACTTCTGCCACCATATTATATCACCTATTAAAATATGAAAACCCTAAAAAGTGCAGGCAGGCATGCCCCTTCACCCTGCATCCTCTGGCTCCATTCCTTCCCTCCACTCATTAGGCTCAGGGAAGAAACCACAACTGCACCATTGGTTTACATTTATTCATTTTAATTTAGGTCTAAGAAAAAGCAAGAATTCAGATCTTTTTATAAGCTTGTGAAGTCACCAAATTTAAATTAAGCCTCTGCCTGTAAATCACATTTATAAAAGCATTATATGAAGGGAAATTTATATGAATGCTTACAAATGCATGGAATCCAGATTTTACTGTCAAACAGCTCAATTAAACACACTGAATTTTTAAGCAACAAAAGGGAATTGAACAGAATTAGGAACAGAGTACAATCTGAAACCTGGACCTTTCTAAGTTATGGCCGGCCCCTCCAGCACTGCCTTCTCTTTATTTGTGGCATGGATGGTTGGAGGACGCTGGCAGGGCTGTGACACAAAAGTAGGAAAACATTCACCATTGAAACACAGTTTTTAGCTCCCCATAAATCATCTGTCACTTCATCATTAGTTCATTTATTGCTCAGTAGATAATGAGCAATAAAGTTTTCACACTCAGGGAATGAGGACACAGACACAAGAAATATAGGTAATGATAAGCTTGGGTTTTCTCTCTAAGCATGAGGTGATTTGAATAAGGAGCAATCCTAAGATTTTCTTAGAAGAAGAACACAGCATCTGTACAATAAACAATTTACTGTTTAAAAAATTAAATTGCATTTATTAGTAACGTTAATGACAACAGTCTGTTGAGGTCACAACATTAAATAAAGTGAGATGATGATCCAGAAGTAGCTCCATGCTCACAATCAGCCCACGATTGCTGGAACAGGGTCTATACAATGAGTCTCTATAATTTTTACTAGCATTATTTTAAATGTTTATGTGCACATGCTATTCCCCACTTGGAATTTAAACAGCAGTAACATATCTGTGATTCAAAAATAAATTTTACTCAAATAGGTTTCTGCATATCTGACCCCCCACCATCACCACCAAAAAAAAAAAAAATCAATTGAAAAGAAAAAGAAGTTTGAGCTATTGATTCCAAAATCATATGCTGGCATATTTCACAAATGCAATCCATCTGCAGATGTTCTACAAAGTTTTCACCACAATTACTTTGAATTGTTTCTGACTTTTATTCAGCATCTCTGCAACCTCCATGTGGGTGGGCTGCAGCATAACCAGAGACCACTGGATGGAGAGTGAGGCAGGAACAGAGGGAAGAAAGAAGAAATTAAAAGTTGACTTGGTGTCACACCAGTTGCCCTGAATAAAATGCTTAGAGGAAAGCACACTCGCAGCTGGCTCAGGAGAACCTGTGGTGGCAAGATAAGCCCCAAGCATGTCTTTCTCATACTGGTGGCCAGATGGTGGGTTCCTGCCTCTGCTGGGGTGGCAGCTGGCTATAGGACATGAGGAGGAGGGACAGTCATGCTGCCTTTTGTTACAGGGTTTTGTCACTGGTGCTTGTGCCAAAACATCTGGTGGGTTCTGGACCTGCGTTTCCAGAAGACAGAGGACATGATCCAGCAGGTACAGAAACTAAAGACTGGGTGAGGGCTCCAGGAATTTCTTGCCTGGGTCCTGTGTCATTGCCTCTGAGACTCACCTCCTGCATGGAGGGCATCCTTCCTTCCTGTCACCTCTCACAGCCCACAGGAGGGTGGGGAGTCTGTCACAAGGGGGTGCTGGGTTGGGTACCTGGGGTGCATATGGGTCATGAACCCCAACTCCTGTTACATAGAGTTCAACCTCCAGGACAGGTTGTGTTACAAGCCTGAGGGAGACAAACATGAGTTAGGAGCTAAAAATCTCAGTTGCCTGGTTCCCACAGGAACCAAGATGAGCCAAGAGCAGCACCGTAACTGCGTTCAACTCCAGAGAGCCATGGTCTCAACAGTGGTCCCTGCTGCCTGCAGTCACCAGGTGGTTCCTGGGGACCCTCTCTCCTTCAAGGTGGTCCTTCAAGGTCTCCTTCAAGCCAGCACTTGGTGATGGCTATGGAGAGACAACTGGACCTGGGCGGAGGGTCACAGGAACTTTAGTACATCCCTCCAATCCCAAATCTACACTCCTTCCTCACTTCACATTTGTTCTATAAGAGTCCTCCTTCCAACAGAACCTACAAATTTTAATGAGCACTGCTTGATCTTAATCAAGCAGTAATGTGTGTAAAAATATAATCAAACAACAAATTATAGCACTTTGCTGAAAGATATTAACTAATGCTATGTGCTACACGAAAAAAATTACACTGATATGTAAATAAATGCAAATTCAGATTTTCTTACTGTATCTTGTGCCTACTTTCTGAGAAAGGCAAGTCACTTAAAATCCTTATTTCTCAGTTGTATTTGTTAAAACAATGCATGTTAATTATAGTCCTACATTCATCTGACAAATAACTGATAAGTTACACAATGTAACTATTGATAATCCATGCAGCCCACTTTATTATTTTATGAAATTAGAGACTGAGCATTGATTATAACTAATAGGGGATTTTATCCAGTAAAGAGAGCACATGAGGGGAAGTATATAAAAATTGGGTAGCTGGCTTTTGAATAGCTAAAAGGAGGTATGTTAAGTCGTTAATTAATAAAGACAACTACTCTGGGTGAGGATTGTGATAGTTGTACTTTTTAAACCTGGGGAAGAATTATTTATTTCTACCCCAGCCATAGCAGAGTGCAAGGAGAGTTTGTTTAGCAACAATAGTAGAAATATATTGGCTACAGGGCAGCCCAGTAGCACTGCTTGTTAAGCCATGCTACTTGTAAGCAAATTTATATAAAAAGTGTGCCTTGTCTAATACTAAACTGAAGGGTGATTTTTACAAACGTCCATCGCACTCCATCATCCCTTCATTTTAATGTCTTTATTTTATGATTTTGTTGATGAAATACTACCTACCCAGTGCTCAAAATTCCTTTTAGGCTGCAAGCACTGGCTAATTGACATGGAAAACTATATTTTACAACCATATATTTCAACTCTCTCTGTCCAAGTTGGAGGACACAGTAGCCAAGATGGTTTTTCATCATAGAAATACATTTTCATATTTATTTATTGATTTGGCTAATGTATCTATTTTTCAATTCACATGCTTATGTTTCAATCCATTAAATTGATTCATGGTCAAATAATATGTTATTGCAAGTACGAAAGGAGATAAAAACCACTGCACATTTGCTATAACACAAGAACAAAAATAATAAAAAAATTGCATGATTAAACATGGTTTCAATCTGCAAAGATCAAAACTAAAATGATGTTTTTAATTATTTCACAAAAAGGCATAAAAAAGTTTTATTTTTTTAAAAAAGATGCAATTACCTATGAAATAAGTTTACCAGTAATAAATGTGGTGAGGATATTTCTTAACAAGATTAAGTATGCAATATGGATTTAGCATAAGGCATGAAATTAACAACAAAATAAAAACTAAAGTGTGTTTCATTTATTCAGCAGGGGAAACTAGATGGTGAAGCTGACTGGTTCTAAGACATGAGCTCCTCATTCTCCGAGAGTCTTGCTTGGAAGAGCAGAACCATGAGGTTAAACTGTCACTAAGATCCTGGGCTCTTGGTGTGATGGGCTGACAGATCTGACTCTATGAGAATGTTATAGGCCAGACTCTAAGGGAAATGACTAAAAAGACTCCATTTTGCTCTGATACTCCATGTTATGTAGGAAATAAACTTCTCCCATGGGAACACCCCGCTTCTGTGCCCATCATCAGTTACTTGGTGTGACATGTTTAATAATATACAATGGCAACTCCTATGTAGTAAAGAATTGCTCTCTTTTGATTCCTATTGTTCCTACACAATGTACCATGTGAACAGCGAATGTGTGGATGTTAGCAACCATTCTTTAGTTTGTACCTAGGTAAGAGTCATTTTGACGCACTTCCCCCTCTGTCGATGATCTCATGATGTTAATGTGTAATTCTGAATCATAGTAACAGACACTTATGATTAATGTGATTTTTGGTATAAAAACCCCTAAAACACTGTGGTCAGGGCTGTTCTCCCAATAGTCATTTTTTGGGGCATTCTGTGAAACAGTCAGCTGGCCAGCTTAATAAAGACTCTCAAAGTTGGACTTCTCAGTGGTGATGGGTCTGTTCTTAAGTTGTGACCCATAACATTGAGACAAAGACAGCCAAGTGCACCTGCTTTCTCAGGGGGTCTCGTGTCAACTGCAGTTGATCCTAGAGATCTCCCAAGGCTCAGCCAGGACAGATCCTTTTTGGGAGTTGGCTGGTGAGCCTGTATGCAGCTACTGCCTCTTGGCACCTGTCTCTTCCAGGTCGTTCAACAAAGTTTATTTTGCCAAATGATTGTTTTAAGAACTCTAGACCTGTGAGATGATTAAGAAACATGCTTGTGCACGTGTGCTTGTGTGTGTGTGTGAGAAATAATGTGCTGCCACCCTGTAGGCCACTGTGCTTAAGTGCAGAGGGTGCACTCAGGAGAGGGCATAAAGAAATTCAGAATCAGCTATGAACATTGATGTGGCTGTATCTCTGTAATATGCTGATTTTAAGTCCTTTGGGTATAGAGAATCAGACTGGAGATTGCACAGACTCTTGGGACAAGCATCAGATGGCCCCAGTAAGGATCAAGTATGCAGCAATAATCTGTCCTGGTAACAGGAAACTAACAATAATGAGGCAAAGGGTTACCCAACCCTGCCAGGAAGAAATGGGAAATATCTACACTGAGGGCAGCCCAGGTCTCTAGGACTGTATTCCTAGTGAGTCAGATTTTACAGAGAAGCTGGGAAAATCCTTCATGGCAGAACACATGTGGGCTCCAAACCCAGGGAGGGTGTGACATCCACTACCACTGAGCAGATGTCCAGCCAGGTGAGGGCAGAACCAAGGCATAAGTGTTCAGTCAATGTGCAGAGGCTGCCTGCACCAGGCGTGTGCCAAGGAACTGGGGTGACAGCCTTTCCTCTCTCCTATGTACTTTCTATAGAACTGACCAGACCTTAGCTACCTTTCAGAGAAATCTGAACATGATGAAATTATCATCCAGCAGCATGGAGAAAGGCTGTATCTCCTTATCATCCTCACATGGGCTTCTCTCTGATCTGGACTCTGATCATTTTTGCAGCCCATTCCAGGAGATGTGTTGCAAGGGTAGAAGCAGGGACCTCACTATTGGCAGCTAACCCTAAGACAGGTGAACCCAAAACTGAGGTCAAGGTGAGGTGGTGTCTCATGCTAGCTGGCAGTGTCCTCCAGAAAGACAACTGGGGTGTCTGAGTGTGGAGGAAGCAGATCTGCAGATGGCGTTCACAGCCCTTTGGTGTCTGCATACTCTGAGGTTACACAACATTCAATGATTGAGAAAGGAATGAAGGAAACACCTGGAACATTCCTCCAAGCTTGATCCAGGTAAACTGAACTCAGATCTTGCTCCCTGTCTTCCTGTCTTTCCCACGCCAAGTCAGTGGTTCCTCTCTGGTCTTTTGTAGAATCTGGAGACCCGTTCCACTCCTTGCTCCTTCCAATGGACTGTGAATGCCCACACTGAAGAAGCCGTGTCATGACAGGATATAGTGGGTGCTCAAGGGATTTTGTCTGCATTAAAGAATGAATGAGGACCCTTCTCCTCTGTATCTCATCCTATAATCCAAATTGCAGGGTTTTAAGAATAAGCAAATAAGAGAAAAATAAAAACCATATCAGTCTCAACATCTAAAACATCCATTTTAACACTGTGTACACTTTCTTTTCCATGAGAATTCACACTTTTCAAGTTAACCTATGAATTAAACCAATCAGGCTGCATTATTGCCTACATTTTACATTCAACATTTTTTATCAAATAATGTTCCTGACATTTTGCACAAAATTTTTAATGTTTTCCTAGTATTCATGATATGAGTGTACCACAAATACACTACTGTTTACACTTTTTCCATCACTAAACATATTGCAATAAAAATATCTGAGGCCAACACTTCACTGATATCTATAGTTATTTCCACAGGATAAATCTTAAAGTAGAAGTTAAAATACCAAGAAGGACTATCCAGACAGATTGAATGAGTAGGCTTCACCTTCACTAATGCATCTCTCACAGCAACATCAGACATTATCATCAAAATGCTTTTATTAGTAAAAGTTTATATATTCTATTTTATAAGTAAATTATTTCATTTTTATGTGCATTTTATTATTAGTCAAATTTAAAAACTATGCTTATCAAACATCATTTGTATTTCTTCTCTTTTAATCAACCTTTTAAACCTATATTTTTTCTTTCCATACTTTAATTTTAATTTAATATTTGTTAGTTTGTTGTTATTTTTCTTACTACAGAGAAGCACAAAGGACAGTGAAATTGTTCAGGATTATACCCCCAACAATACATGGACACTTCTTTTAAAAAGTACATGTATACCATTAGAAAATCCAGTATCCCTCCTTTCTAAGACTAAAACCAACCTGATCCTTTTCTCAAATCATCACTGAGAATATCATTCTTTGATTCCAGTTATGGAAACCACACACATACACACACACACACACACACACACACACACACATACACACACACACACCAGAAGTACACATACAGTTCCTTGCTTCGCTTTCACAGGTAATAACAGAAGATTAGAGATTTTCCCAGGTAATAACCACGGTTCCTACCCACATTGCCCCCAAATGCATAGTGTCCCATTCTATTGGTTCCACAGCAGTTTATCGAAAGACCTGTGGAGGATGGATTGTGTGTCTTTGTTTTGACTTTGTTATTTTAACACCATCAGAATGAAGAGTGTGTGTGTGTGTACAGGTGCGCAAGCATGTGTGCATAGAGAGACTGAGCTTGATGAGGGCAGGGATAGACTCCTAACAATGGAACTTCCACTTTAGATTTTTCTTCCTGATTTGAATTACAGGGAACACATGACCTATAAGTTGCAAACATTGTTTTGTAACCTATCCTTTGCATTGTAGTATTTTAATTGTGTGTTTTGGTGAATTCAAATGCTTCTACTTTTCTTTCTTAGTTTCTATGTGAGACCACACACTTATAAAAACTTTTGCCACAGAAATATTAGGTCAATTTTTGCACAGATATTTGCTTGTACTGGTGCAGATCCATTCTTAAACTAAAAATATTAATCTCTCTGCTAGTTCTTGTTATCCAATTGCAATGGAGGGGTCTAACATTTCTTTTTGCAAATGCTTAAGTTGTTGTGCAAAACTATTTACTTAAAATCCACCCTTTTCTTTCTGCCCTGAAATGCCATCTTTATTATGTTCTAGATTATTTATTTCTCTTTCTGAAATTTCTCCTCTGTTCTATCGATCCTTCCATCCTGGCACCAAAAGCACATTGTTTTAATCACTCCAGTATTTTAATATCTAGTAGGTCAAGTCCTCTCTCATTATTCTTATTTTTCAAAATTTCCTTGGCTTTTCTCAGCCATTTATTTTTCCAGATAAACTTTAACAACATTTGCTAAGTCCCACCCCATGTCCCCTGGGGACTGGAATTGTCTATTCATTGAATTTGTAGATGAATTAAGTGAAAGTTGATATCTGTACCACTAAATCTTCTCCTGCACTAACATTATTCTTCGTGTTCATTTAAGTCTTTTTTTCCCCCTGTCCCTTGGCAAAGTTTAATACTTTTTCATACTTTTCCAGGACATTTAGTAATTTATTCAGATGTGTTTTTTATTTCTATTGCTGTTGTAAATAGGATTTTTTGCCACTATGTTTTTAGTTGTTTTGTGTTAAAGAATGTTATTGTCTGCACAACATTATAATTTTTGCTAAAAATTATTAAATCCTAGATAAATTGTTAAAATTAGTTGATTTCTTTAATCAACTAAAGATCTTTGTGTGATAGTGTTTCCAGTTGGCTCTCTAGACAGTCACTTCAACTGCAAACAATGAGACCTTCATCTCCTTCCTTCCCCGATGAACATTTCATTTCTTTTATATTTAAAAACCTAATAAAACTTACAAAATGTCCCTTTAAAATATTTTTCATGTAAGTTCTATGTTGTGTCCATCACAACTGCAGAGGGTAGAATTGGAGAGAGGCCTGGAAGGTGGAGAGCAGGTGACCTTCACAAAGTTGTATCCATGTTAAAGAAATGTCCCATTTCTTCTGGTTGGCATCATCATGAACAAAGGTTAAATTTTGTCAGATAACTCTCTGGCTTCCCCTAGGATCTTCATGTGTGTTTCTCCTGAGTCCTACACAAGTGATAGATGCCAGTCCATATCCCCTGCCTTGAAGGAGGTGAGGTCTTGGTACATCTTTCTCAAGTTTGAAATCTAAACTCAGAAAACTGAGGGTTCATATCTCAGTTGTCCTGCAATCCCTGTGATTTCTCCAGGTCATGGGATTCTCAAAAACCAGGTAAGGTCCATATGTGCAAAATCCCTGCACACACAAGGCTCACGGTTTTGGTGTCAATCATTTTTAAATACCTCTTTCCTCTAGGTGCCATTCATAATGTATTTTGGATTCTCACATCTATTTTCATAGGTAAAATTGACTTACAGGTTTCTTTGTATGTCTTTATCAAGCCCTGATATCAAGAATCTTCCCCTTTTAGAGGGAAATGAGAGGAAGGAGGGGGCAGGGTATGAAAGACTGTGGAATGAGGCAGACATAATTACCTTATGCACATGTATGATTACATGAATGGGTGAATCTACATCGCACACAACCATAGAAACAAAAATTGGTACCCCATTTGCGTACAATGAATCAAAATATAGTCTATAAAAATAAAAACTAAAAAGAGAATCTTCTCATTTTATCAAATGAATTGAAAAGACATCTTTCTTTTCTATGCTCAGGAATTGTTTATGCAGAGTAAGTAACTATAGGTTCATACATAAACATAAAAGTTCTTGTGGAAGAATGAAAACAATAGCTTCAATGAATTCTATTTAACTCTGAAAATGGTTCAGAAATGCAGCATATGGATGGTTGAGAACTTCTTGTCCTCATTTCTTAATAAATGTGAGATTCAACTCCCTGAAAATGACCCTATGAGAGACCCACTGAGCAGTTGCTGATATGCACAAAGATAAACAGTCATGTTATTAGAATGAAGAGTAATTTATAAAGTTTCATATATGTCATTAAACAGGTTTTGGGAAATATCTGGGTCTAAAATATTTGAATAGAAAATGTGTATTAGGTTTCTAAAGTGATAACTATGCTTTGATTAAAAAAATACACCACAATATGTACAATCTGAAAAATGAGAAATTACACTCCATTTATGTATGATCTATCAAAATGTATGAATGCATTCTACTGTCATGTACAACTCACTAAAGCAAATTTTAAAAAGAAAAAAAAATACATGACCAACACAAAGACAAGAAGGGACTCAGCTGTGAGCAGACAATGCAATATTGTGTAGAAAAAGAGACCAAAGCCATGGCAAGAAACAAAAACTGAGTAGCCATAGAAAGAAAAAGTCATCATTCAGGTCCATCAGCAATAGTCAAAGCTGGGCCTTGGGGGAAATTTACCAAGCAACTGGATTCCACCAACCAGAAGGAAAAGTGTTCATTATCTTACTACTAACCCACCAACAAACCAACAGGAACCAGTCACATCCCTGTCACCCCAGTGTGGTTCAGCAGAATTCTTTTCTGTCTCAACAATGGGACAGAAGTTCTGGAGGAATCATGGTCCTTACATCATCAAGATGATTCACTCTTTTCTGTCTATTATGCACAAACCACTGCACTCCAGTGTTCTCAAAGCACAAGAGTCAAACAGATTTCATAGCTGTTTGCTTATAGGAGTTTGATCTGAGAGAGCTGCATCTCTTTCTGGGGTCCAGAAAGAAATCCCCACTGCAGAGAGTAAGTCCTGGGTTGAGCCAGGCAAGGGATCTCCATCATAGGAGACGTACTTACAGTTTAGTCATAGGGAGGACACAGGGAAACCGAGGAACATGAAAATCTTGCCCTGGTTCTCCCACTTCCTAGTACTTGGCTTGAGATCACATGATTCCAAGTAAGTCCCTAAATAAGTCAGGGTCCATAAGCTCAGCAATCAATGCATCTGCTCCTGGTGCAGGTTCTCAGGTTCAAAGAAAGCAGACAGAGACACCAAGACTCACCTCGTGTAGGAAGGGTCCTGACTCCTTTACCTCAGAGGTGATGTGGGGATTCATTGACCTTCCCGTGTCCTTGTCCACTCAAGGGGAAGAGAGGAAAGGTCCAGCATGCCCATGCTTTGATTGCCAGAGACAGTGCAGAAACCAGTGGCCCCCATGCACGCCAGAGCTGCTCCTGGCACCACCCACCACTCACAAAAGAGGTGGATGCACAGCTGGTCTGGCAAACACTCAGGGTCAACAGGAGCAGGAAGGTCCTTCTCATTTTACCACCACACTTGAAGAGTCACAGCAGAGAAGTGTCTTTAAATGGCCCCCAACTCTATGAACAGCACACATTGGCTTCCTATGCTTTAAATGACTACTCTGTATAGGATTTCTTTTTAAAATGTTGCTAATTAGAAGGACATTCAAGAGTGGCACTTAATATGTGGGAAAAGGTAGATTACAAGAGACTGAAAATCTTTGGGCAACTGTCATCTGCTGAGAGGTGCCAGCTTCAGCATGTATGTTGTGACTCCAGCCCAGTGGTTGTGACATGGGCATCCAGGCTTCTTGACATCTCCTGCTTAGTACACAGCACCCCATTCCAGCCATTGCCCCATCTGAGCTCCATCCCCACAGTCTATCCCTGTATCCTGGGGCAGGCTCTTCAGTGCTTCTCCTGGCCTCTCCTTGACCACATGGTGTCATTCCTTCTAGATCAGCATTTTCTCTCCATGGCACCTCTGCTGCTGTGTATGGAGCAAGGGAGAACAGGCACAGGGCATGGCATTTCCTACCCAGTAAGTCTGTTCAAAGTGGGAGTATTCATTTCCACAACAGCCTGACACAAATCAGGTAGCCCCCAAACAATTGAAATGTACAGTTTTGGGGGCCAGAAGTTTGTGGTGAGGTGGGCCGGGCTGGCTCCTCCTGTACACCTCATGGGAGTCTGCTATGCCCCCTCCCCAGCTTCTGTGGCTGTGGTCCTCCCTGCTCCCTGGTTGGCAGACCTATTGCTGCAGGGGTGCCTTGGTGCTTGGAGGCATTTTTCGTGCTCCTCTCCAGGTATCTTCTCCTGTTTTTAAGATTACCAGCCATATTGGATTAGGGGCCCACTCTGCTCTGTAATGGCCTCAGCTTAAGTAATTACATTTTCAAAGACCCCGTTTCCAAATTCAGTCACATTCTAAGGTTCCAGGAAGCACAGGAATTTGGGAGGACACTGCTCAACCCCACACAACAGGGATCCAACCTTGATTTTTAACATGCAACCCTCAAATCCCTGTCAGGACCCTAAGATGACCAACATTACAGAATTACTTACCCCAGTTGTCCCTGCTCAGGCCTGGGGAAACCAATTGACACACACAGAAGCCAATTCAACTGATGTGTTTCAGCAGATACTCACTGACAGTTTAAGTTGCCAGAAATCAGGTGGAAAGGGCAGCAAAGGACAGAGTAATTTACAGAGAGTCCTGCATCAACGTGTGCCTCAGAAAGAGTTAAATTCAAAACACAAAGGCTCTGAAGTTAGTGAAGCCTCAAATGCTCAGGGAGCTCAACCTTGCTCCATCTCTTCTGAGCACAATGCAGCAAATGCTGGTGTGGAAAGGACCCCCAGATGAGCCAGGAAGGCTTCCACTCCATCATGAGGAATTGTTCTCTGGAGTGGGGACCAGCCAGGATGTGCTTGAAGCACTTACCTATGTGCATGAGAAGGTTCAAATTTGTCCATCTTGAAATTTTGCCTTTCTTTTGAAAGGGTAGTTATTTTAAAGTAATTTTTTTCACAGGTGACGTCTTTTTCCGAGTGTTCAATAGATCACCCTTGGTTGCTTAAACAATTAAAATTTGTCACTAAAGAAAAATGTCACAATTCATTTAAATAACTGTTTACTAGAGGAAAGGGAGCCCTCCAGAGTCAGAACACTCCAGTGAAGCATGACTGCAGAGAAAGCCAGGGCCGGCTGCATCTGCCAACGCTGACACTGCTATTGTAAAAATTAACCAAAACAACTATTATTTGTTTTTTTCTTGTCAGAAAAAAATGTAGCTTGAAAATTTTCAACAGACAATGTGAGTCTGAACCATTTGTTACTTCTAATGGCCTATTTTTCTCCTGGCAGATATAAAAATTGAGGCACTTGTGTCATTTACCTGAATTTCTAATTAATGCAATGGCAAAAGAGAAATTGGATCAGGGGAAAAAGTTGAAAAATGTCTCTCTTGGCCCTTATGTCATCTGTCTTTGTTAATGTTCTCACTGTTTCCCCAGCAGCAAGTATGTGGGATCCCCATCTAGGTGGGACTGCTTCATGGGAGGAGGGAGAGACAGCAGTGGCTCAGACCCTCAGGAACAGGCCACTTATTCCATTGCAGCCACGAAAAGTCCCTGAACTAGCAGAGCCAGATCAAGTGGACATTTCCCAAAGAATGTGCATCCCGCCTGTGGGGAAGACCGTGTGCATCTCCACACTGTGCTCAGGCTTTGATCCCATCTTCAAATTCACAGTCAGGCTGCTAAGTGTGAACCTGTGGCATAAAATGAATCATGTGATGTTTGAAAATTCCTGGATATGGACAAGAGGAAGCAGTGACAGCAGGGGGTGTCCCACCCCAGGACTGAGGGTGAATGCTGGGTCTGAAAGTGTGGGCCTACTGGTGGTCCTGCAAGTGCAGGGGAGAGGTAGCTGAGGAGCAGTGGGGGGTGACTCCTGGAGTCTTCTGGAACCACCAGGACCTGCTGCAGCAAATGGAAGGTGTGGGAATAAGCTCAGAGGATCCTGCTGACTTTCAGTCGCAGGTCAGAGCAGGATGGGAGATGTGGGTCCTTCTGCTGGTGTCAAGGAGAGGTGTGGAGACAGTCTCAAGGATGTGGCTGTGGCTTCCCTAGGGTAATTTTGTCCCTACCTAAGACTTACTTCTTTTTCCAACTGTGCTTTTGCTTTTCAGGATTGTAACATGAATTTCACTTGTCCATAAGTAGTATTTGCATAATTTCCTGCTAGATTTCTAAGGATGTTTGTAATTTTGAAAGAAAAATGAAAATCATGTAACATTTTAACTGTCCATGGAGCACCTGTGCCTTGTGCTCAGCCTGAGCTCCATTCCCTCCTCCATGAGCTTAGTCTCCAGGTCCAGGTGTGGCTCAGAGGGTTGTGGCTCAGATGGCTGAGGCCCCAGGGGCACAGGACTACAAAAGGCCCAACCATGCTTATGCCAGGTGATCCACCCTGTGAAGGAGCCAGCTGTCCCTCCAGGTCTGCCCCATGGGCAGCAAGAATGAGGAGGAATAGAGCTTCTCCATCATCAGCACCTAGCCCTGGCACTCTACCCAGAGGGTAGGGAGGTGTGCTTCTCCTGTTACCCCAAGCAGCCCTTTGGGGAAGAGCTGTAGGGTTGAAGGTCTTGGTCAGATCCAAGGAGAGAATTAGCACTCTCAATTATTCAGTGAAGATGACTCTGATCCCCAGCCCCAACTCACCCTTCCAAAAGGTCAGGAAGCTGACAAGCTCAGACATGGGCCAGTTGGACCAGTCCAGCAAGAATCCAGAGAGCACAATAAAGTCCCAGGAGGATGGTTGCCCCAAGCTGGATGCCCAGGAGCTGGTCCAAAAAATACTGGAAGAGATGCAGAGTCACCTCATTGCAGCAGAGTGCCTCCAGAGAAGTGCACCCTAGGGTCCCGGGCAAGACCCAGGAAGATGTGCTGGCACCCCCAAGCACCCTGGTCTCCAGAGCCTCAGAAACTCACACCTTCAGCAGGCCTGTCCTCTCCCATCAGAAGAGGAAGACATTGACTTTCACCACAGCCTGTCTAGGAGCTCATCTCTGCCCAAGGTGAGCTCTGGGTACAGCAGCCCCACTTCTCAAAGTGAGCAGTGGTCACCCTTCCCCCTGCAACTCCCAGGTCTCCCTGTCCAACAAGCTGCTCTTTAAATGGAAGTACTCCAGCTCGCCCTACAGCACCCACATTTCTTATCTGTTCCAAAGAAATCTAAAAATTGACACAGTGGACTACAAATAATCTTGCTTTACACTTAGACCCCCAGATCCTCTTCTCCATCCCACCTATCCAGGCAGTTGTCCCTCTCTCATCCTGCCAGGATTATAGAGTATTACTATTCTCCATTTGCTGGTTGCCAGGCTCAGAAGAAGAGGAGGTTCATAGAAGGACAAATCTTTATGTTGAAAAGTAGCATTCCTGTTTCTCTCCATTTGCTTAGCCCTATAGTTTTGGGTTTATAATACTGCGTTATCACAAATGAATTCTATCCAATCTTGAAATATTTATTAAATGGGTAGCAATTGTGCATTCGAGCTTCAAAGAATAATAATACTCTATATAATTATCCCCAATATACTTATATTAAATAAAATGTTTTGAAATTCTAAAGTAACTTTACATCCCAGAAGCAGAACTCAGAATCTACCCTTTAGTTAGGTGAGACCTGCCTGTCAGGGTTTTGCAAAAAGTGTACAGAAGTTTTTGAAGTATAGATATTTTCTTTTTGAATCAAAAATGCAAAAATAAAATAAAATTTGTATGTAATCAAGAAAAATTGATGATTCTTATCTATCATTTCAAGTCATTCATTTATTCATTCCACAAATATCTGCTAAGAGTTTATGTTGTTATAAATAGAATCAAACAAATACAAAAGAAGCAGAAAGTTAAATTAAGGGTTAAAAAGCTTATAAAATAAAGTGTACTCACCTAGATGCCATTATTTCCTGAACACGTACAATCATTAGAGTCCAATAACTAGCCAACAACGACCCCCTGGCCCCTCATCCCCTCCTGAGACCTGCCTTGGCCATCCCTGGGGTGAGAGGGCCCCAGGCATCTACTGTCCTGAGGTCTCTACTGTCCTGGCTGTGGCTGACTGAGTAGGAGCAGGGCAGGCAGCAAGACTGGACACTGTGTGCCAGCAGACCTCTGGAACATCTGTGAGTGCCCATCACTCCCTCTCCTCATGAAGGCAATCCAGGAGCCAAAAGGTAATGTGAACTAATTTCAGAGAGGTCAGTAAGGTCATAAGCAGGACAGAGTGATAGAGGAATACAGCAGTCGAAGGAAGAGAAGAAAGACTCCAGAGACTGGGAAAGTCCCTGAAGAAGCCCCATCCCAGGCCCCTCTGCAGGGCCAGGCTCCATCCTCCCCCTGGTGATGACCAAGTTGTTCTAACTGTGGATGCAGTTTAGAAATTGGCAGGGGAAGGCTAGTGAGTCAAAATGGCTACAGACGGAAACCATGGCCAGGGAAAAAATCTGTGCACAGGAGCTGAGAGGACATATGTCATAGGGTCTAGGTCATCTCCCATTCTCCTCTTGTCTTGGACACTCTGACATGAAATAAATAAAATCCCATGTGTATTCTGCCATGGCCAGTTCCTCTACTGGTTCATACCACTCCCTTGTCTCCTGGGGACAGGATGCTAACACTGCTCCCCTGGTTCCTGAATCAGTAGGTTCCTGTCTCAGAGCAACCAAACACATGAACAGCCTATATGGTGTACATTCTCCCCAGTCTTTGCCCCATGCACCAACTACTTCATCTCTCTTTCCTGACTGGCCTGTCCTCAATGCCTCCAACTCTGCCTTCCTCTTCTCTCTCAAAACAGCCCCTCAAATCAGGTTTGTGCTTCCAAAAAGTCAACAGCTATATCCACAATGCAAAACTCAGTGGTCGATTCTGATTTCTTTGGCATGTAGTAAAAAGGATGACCTACAAGGTCCTTTAAATGTTTGACCTGCATCTAATTAAACTTTAAAATGTATGCCAATAACTACCAATTTGCTTTAAACAGGGATTATCAGAGCAAGTTACACAGTACCATGAGAAAATAGTGAGGTGAATTCAGAGGGGTCACCACCTCTCTACAGAAGACTTTTCAATAGAACCTTTTGCATGATAAAAATCTGATGACCACAGTAGCCATGCAACACACAGCACAGGTAGTTCAGCTAATGAGCAACAGTCATGTGGTTACCAGGATCAGGAATGAATGTGAACTGCAATTCAATTTTTATGTATATAGAAATAGTCACATGTGACAACTGACCTCTCTCTCATACAGCACAATGAGGTTACTGGTCTGAATGCGTGAACAAGCCACATCAGAACACAAACACAAGGGAAGCAACTGTTCAGAAGCAAGAGAAGCATAAGGTTAGAATTTGTCTCTTCTAGAGCATCATAAAAGGATGGTATATCAATGAGAATACTCATCATGGCTCAGGAAATTTCTAGGATGTTCCAGGGTCCCTGAGAAGCACTCAGGATCCACTGGCCCCATCTTCAGAGTTCACATAGAGCAGAAATCTTATTTATACCTAACCTAGAATATGTTCTCAACTGATCATGGAAAAGAGAGAACACTGCCCCTTGACACAATCTTTGAAAAAAAATTTTGTAGTAGTAGATAGAGAGCATGCCTTTATTTTTATGTGGTGCTAAAGATCAAATCCAGTGCCTCACATGTGGTAGACAAATGCTCTTCCACTGAGTTATAGCCCCAGCCCAATATTATTTTATTTTTCTGAATGAAATTATGTTTAAAATGCTTATGTAGAAAAACAAATCTAACCAAATCAAGATGATGTTGCCTACATTTATCAACAAAATTCAAACACAACAGTTACACCTGAAAACTGAGAGTGGAATATGGTTATGTTCTTCTATAAAGCTGATCTGGAATTGCACAGAGTAATGCTTCCAGAGGCTAGAAATATCATAAAATAAATTTTCCAGTTACCTTAGAGTCCCTTAAGGTAAAAAAGTGAGAATCTAATTTCAGGGTCAAGAAAAGGTGAAGATTTTAACATAGCAAATTGGTCCACAGGACTGGCACCCCTGCTACCACCAACAGAAAATTATTTTTCATTTTGAAAGGGAAATTGTTTTGAAATATTCAAGTTCCAAATTACAAGCATCTAGACTCTTTAAAGCACAAGCACAGGCATAGACACATGAGGATGGGTAAAATTTCATCCAGGTTCTCTTATGAAACTAGATGTCATGAAATCTGGTTTCATTTTCCACTAATTTTTGACCTTTGAGAGGAGGCAAATAGGTTCTCAGATATGCCCCTCTTGAGGATTAATTCAGTAAAAATAAATGATGTTTTTGAAACTGAGCATGTCAACACACACCTGTAATCTTAGCACCATGGAAGTTTAAAGCTAGTCTGGGTGACTTAGTGAGAGCCTGCCTCAAAATAAAATAAAAAGAGAAGGGGATGTGGCTCAATGGTATGGTGCCCCTGGGTTTAAAACTCAGTATAGAAAAATAAATTATCCCTAGTATCACACAGAATGTAAACTTATTTGAAAATAGATTAGCTGTAGATGTAGTCCAGGTAAGGTGAGGTCATCACCATTATTCTATATTTAGAATAACCAAAATCTCCACTAGAAAACTTCTAGAAGTCTAAATGAATTCAGCAAAGTAGCAGGATATAAGACAAACACCCAGAAATAAATTGCATTCTTATATATCAGTGATGAGTCAACTGAAAAAGAAAGTAGGAAAACTACCCCATTCAAAATAGCCTAAAAAATGTTGTGAATCAATTTAACAAAAGAGGTGAAAGACATCTACAATGAAAATTACAGAACTCTAAAGAAAGAAACTGAAGAAAATCTTAGAAGCTAGAAAGACTTCCCATGTTCTTGGACAGGCAGAAATAATATTGTCAAAATGGTCATACTACCAAAGGTGTTATACAAATTTAATGCAATTCTTATAAATGATATGAAGATGTTCTTCAGAGAAATTGAGAAAATAGTCATGAAATTCATTTGGAAAAATAAGAGGCTAACAATAGCCAAATCAATCCTCAGTGAGAAAAGTGCAGCAGGAGGCATCATAATACAAGAACTTAAATTATAATGCAGATCTAAAGTAACAAAAATGGCATTAGCACAAAAACAAACATGTAGACCAAGAGAACAGAAGAGAAGACATAGACAAACCACGACACATACAGTTATCTCATACTACACAAAGGTTCCATAAATGTATACTGAAGAAAAATAGCTTCTTCAGTAAATGGTGCATGGAAAACTGAAATCCATATGTAACAAAATAAAATTAGACCTGTATATCTCACCCTGCAAAAAATCAACTGGAAGAGGATCATGGGCATGTGCCTACTAGAAGAAAAAATAGGTCCAACTCTCCATCATGTCAGGTTAGGAACCAAAATCGTCCACAAGACTCCTAAAGCACAAGAAGTGAAATAAAAAATCAGTAAACTGGATTCCATCAAACTGATGCTGTGATGTTTTGCAGCACCAGAAAAAATTTAAAAAATGAAGTGAGAGTCTACAGATTGGGAGAAAAAGTTTTCCACCTTCATCTCAGATAGAGCATTAATATCCAGGATATATAAAAAACTAAAAAAGTTACACAGAAAAACAAACAACCCAATCAATAAATGGACAAAGAAACTGAACAGAAACTCCACAGATCAAGAAATAAGATCGCTCAACAAAGATATGAAAAAAATGTTCAACATCACTAGCCATTAGAGAAATACAAATTAAAACTACACTGAGATTCCATCTCACTCTAGTCAGAATGGTAATTATCAAGAGTACTAGTATCAATAAATGTTGGTGAGGATGTATGGAATAAGGTACACTCATACATTGTTTGTAGGACTGAAAGTTGGTGCAACCACACTGGAAAGCAGTATGGAGATTCCTCAGAATACATGGGATGGAATGACCCAGTTATTCCACTCTTCAGCATATACCCAGAGGACTTAATATCAGCATACTATAGTGATGCTGCCATATCAATGTTTATAGCAGCTCGATTCACAACAGCTTAACTATGGAACCAACCTAGGTGTCCTTCAACAGATGAATGGATAAAGAAATTGTGGTATATTTACACAATGGAATATTGCTCAGTCATACAGAAGAATGAAATTATAACATGTGCTGCTAAATGGATGGAACTGGAAAGTATAATGCTAAGCAAAATAAGCCAATCCCCCAATCCAAAGACCCAATGTTCTCTCTGATATGCAGATGCTGACTCATAATAGGCTGGGTGAGGGAGGGATTTTGGAAAGTTCATTAGATGGAACAGGATGGAGGGGGGGACAGAGGGGGATGGGAATGGGAAAGACAGTAGAATGAATGGACATAACTTTCCTATGTTTATATATTAATACATAACCAGCGTAACTCCACATCATGTACAACCACAAGAAAGGGATGTTATAGTTCATGTATTATGATGTCAAAATACACTGTACTGTCATGTATAACTAAGAAGAACAATTAAAATATATGAATCAAAAATTGATAGAATATGGACTGGGATCATATCTCAGTGGTAGAGTGCTCATCTAGCATATATGAGGTACTGAGTTTCATTCTTAGCACCACAAATAAAAAACAAAATAATGGTACAAGGTGTACAACCATAGAAATGAGATTATGTACCCCATTTGTGTACAATGAATCAAAATACAGACTGTAAAAAATTAAAAGCTATGTAAAAATAATTTTAAAATGTAGAATAAAACAATGAGATAATAAAAAAATCCAAACATCTAATTTTACAAAAAATAAATAAATAAAGGTATAAGGTACACTTTGCTACACTTTTCAAAAAAAATTGACACAATATATAGGAAACATGCCAAACTCATAATTATATTTAGAGATTTTAACATACCTATTTCAAAAAATAAAGGATATAGATGAAGTTGTCAGGGTAACCCTAATCTAGTGGAGACGTTATATAAGGAAAATTTGGACATGGGCACAGACATGCACAGAGGGAAGGCAAAGAGGGAATCTGACAACTGGATTTGAGAGTTTTACTCTCCAGACCTGTTAAAAAATAAGTCTCTGATTTTTAAACCATTCAGTTTTGCCTGGCATGGTGGCACACACCTGTACTTCTAGCAGCTCAGGAGGCTGAGGCAGGAGGATTGAAAGTTCATCTTAGCAAGACCCTGTCCCAAAATTTAAAAAAAAAATAAACAAAAAACAAAAAAACTGGGGATGTGATTCAGTGGTTAATCACCCAGAATTCAACCCTGGTGCCAAGAAACAATAAACAAAAAGCCCAGTCAGTCTGCCCTATTTTGTAGGCCTAGGAAATGAGTACACCAGTAACAATTACTTCTCTCTGTCACCCCCAGGGAGCCTAAATTCCACTCTCTCTAGGAATGTGTTCATTCTAGGTGCCTCTAGAACCAAAATCATATAAATTTTGTCCATTGGAACTGGCTTATTTGACTTAGCATAAATTCCTCAAGGTTTGTACCATGTATCAGAATTTCATTTATTTTTATAGATGAAAATATCCATTGTATGACAAATGTATTTATGCAGTTTTCTTTTGATGGACATGGGTGCTTTCTATCTTTTTATTTGGGATAATGATGCTATGAACATAAATAAGTGTCTATTGAACAATTCTTTGGGGTATATACATAGGATACATAAGGGTTGAATTTCTGGGTATGTAGTCTAGTTTGCTACTTTCATGCTGCTTTGGGGGTCATACATATGCAAGGACTACCTGCCCAAAGTTAAAAATGTAAAACTTTTTCCCTGTTTTTCTTTTTAAGTTTTGTGGATTTGGAGCTTATATTTAGGTCCATGGATGATCCTTTGGGAACCAATTTTAATGTAAGTAATGGTCTACATTCTCTTTTAAAACCAACCTTCCTTCCTTTCCTTTCCTTTCCTTTCCTTTTCTTTTCCTTCCTTCCTTCCTTTTTCCTTCCTTCCTTCCTTCCTCCCTCCCTCCCTCCCTCCCTCCCTTATTTCCTTCCTTCCTTCCTTCCTTCCTTCCTTCCTTTCTCCTTCCCTCCCTCTCTCTGTACCAGGGATTGAACTCAGGGACACTCAACCACTGAGGCACATCTCCAGTCTTTTTCTGTATTTTATTTAGAGACAGGGTCTCACTGAGTTTCTTAGGGTCTCACTAATTTTCTTATTCTGCCTTTGAACTTGTGATCATCCTGCCTCAGCCTTGTGAGCCACTGGGATTACAGGCATGCAGCACTGCACCTGACTTCTTTCTTTCTTAATTATTTTTCATCTGGCAATCCAATTTGTCCACTATGTGTTGGAAAGACAAGCTTTTCTCCACTGAGTAAAACTTTGTAAAAATAAACAAACAAAAAACTAAAAAATCACATGCTTCCAGTCAATTTGAAGTAACAGTGTCCATGTTTACATTCCTGTCTGAAACCAGAGAACAAAACATAAGAAAGAGTTGTCCAGATACTTGGGCTAACTGACCTTGAGAGATGGGAAACAAAACAATTAACTCTGCAGTTCCCCTAGTTAACAACCCTGAGTGTCTCCAGGACAGGGAGCAGAGGAAAACTTGGTGGAGAACAGTGGATTCTGCAGGCAATAAATAGCTGAGCATGAGGAGAACAAGGCAGAATAACAGTGAGGAGAGAGCACAGGAACCTCTGGAGATTGCAAAGTCATCCTTTGGCATCCAGCCTAGAAGTGAACAGCATATGCAGGTGAGGATGACACCAAAGCCTGGGAGAGAGAACAATCCATAGAAAAAGCAGTCATGAAATCCATCCGAAAAAAAAAAAAAAAGTCCTAGAATAGTCAAAGAAATGCTTAGGGAGAAAAGTGAACCAGACCTTAAATTATACTACAGGGCTACAGTAACAAAAACAGCATGGCATTGGCACCAATATTGACATGAAGATCAATAGTATAGAACAGAAGACACACAGATGAACCCACATAAATACAGCATCTCATCCTAGACAAAGGTGCCAAAACCATACCCTGGAGAAAAGAGAGCCTCCTCAACAAATGATGCTGGAAAAACTGGAAATCCATTTGCAACAAAATGAAACTAGATACCCATCTCTCACCCTAAACAAAACCCAAAGTGGATCAGGGACCTAGGCATTAGACCAGAGATTTTGCACATACTAGAAGAAAAAGTAGGCCCAACTCTCCTTCATGTCGTCGTAAGAACCAAATTCTTCATCAAGATTCCTAGAGTAGGACTGGGGACATAGCTAGTTGGTAGAGTGAGTGCTTGCCTAGCATGCACAAAGCACTGAATTTGATCCCCAGCACCAACACCAGAAAATAAAACAAAACAAAAAAACACGTTCTAAAGTGCAAGAAGTAAAATCAAGAATCAATGGGACGGTATCAAACTAAAAAGCTTCACAGCAGAGTAAACAATCAAGAACATGAACAGAGATCCCACAGACTGGGGAAAAAACCTCTGACACCTGCACCTCAGATAGAGCAGTAATCTCCAGGTATATAAAGAACTCAAAAACTCTACACCAAAAACCCAAATGACCCAATCAACAAATGGGCAAAGGAACTAAACGGGCATTTCACAGAAGCAGAAACATGATGTCAGCAAATATATGAAAACGTGTTCAACATCACAAGCAATTAGTGAAATGCAAATCAGAACTACACTGAGGTTGCATCTTACCCAAGTCAGAATGGCAACATCAAGAATACAAGCAACAATAAATTTTGATAAGGATTTGGGGAAAAGGTACACTCATATGTTGCTGGTGTGTCTTCAAATTGGTACAAGCACTCTGGAAAACAGTAGGGAGGTTCCTCAGAAAATTCGGAATGGGAACCACCATTTGACTGAGTCATCCCACTCCTTGGCATATATCCAAAGACTCAAAATCAGCCTACTACAGTGACTTGGTCACATTAATGGGTATAGCAGCTCAATTCACAAGAGCCAAGCCATGGAACCAACCTAGGTGCCCCTCAACAGATGATCAGACAAAGAAAATGTGGTACACATACATGAAGAAACATAAGCCATAAAGAAGAATAAAATTATGGTGTTAGTTGGCAAATGGATGGAACTGGAGACTACCATGCCAATTGAAACAAGCCAATCCCAAAAACACAAAGACTGAATGTTCTCTCTGATATGTGGATGCTGACTCACAATAGGTGGTGTGTGTGCGCTCACGTGTGTGTGTGTGTGTGTGTGTGTAGTTTCATCAGATTGGACAGGAGGACATAAGGGGAAGGAAGGTGGGTTTGAAATGGGAAAGACAGTAGAATGAATCAGACATAAATTTACTATATGTTCATATATGAATACACGATTGGTGTAAGCTCCACATCATGTATAACTAACTACAAGAATGGGAAGTTATGCTCCATGTATGTATGATATGTCAAAATACATTCTGCTGTCATATATAAAAAGAAAAAAATTGAAAAATTGAAATGCTCAATTAAAAATTATACCTTAAGTACATATCACATTATAATTAAGAACAAATGCATTTCTGAATATGTGGCAAGGATAAAAGCCAATTTGTCCTTATGTAAATCATAAGAAATTTATAAATGATTAGAAGTGCTATGGGTAGGTCAACATATATTTTACAAAGAGAAAATATAAACTAATATACCTTACAAATAATTCTATAAGTTATTAATTTTTATTAGATGTAATCACTTTATACAATAGCCATTTTCTCATTTTATACATTATATCTGATAAGTCTTTATTGTATTTTTCTCAAGTTTAGAATTTTTGTTAATTATCTTATTTCATTTCAAATGCAATAATAATTATTTAAATTCACTGATTTCTTAGGTTACTTGACAAACTTCTTTGTTTCATATCTCTTTTTACTAAATAATTGTTTTCAACATATTAATCTTCAAAAATGTTTTAAGAAAGTTTGATTTTAAAACCTAAGTAAGGTCATGTGCCCAGTGTAATATCATTTCCTTTAGTTACAGACCACATTTACCATGGTGGTCCCATAAATGATATTGCCTAGTGAGGTCATATCTATCTTAGTTTATGTAAATACATTCTATGAAGTTCACACAATGAACAGATAACTTTACTATGTATTTACCAAAATGTATCCTTGTTGTTAAGTGATCCATGACTATAATCACAAATGAGAATAGACAACAAAAAGAGAAGTTCAGAAAGACAATAATGTAGGTTTCTCAAGAACATTGTAATGTAACAACCACAGAAAGCTTTAAGCAATAAAAACCAAAAACAGAAAGTTAAACTTAAAAAATTTCCATTCAAAACACCAAATAAAACATGCATCAAATTATCATCTTTACTAAATTATTAATTATATAAGAACTTCCCACTCTTTTGGAGTCACAAATTACCTCCCTTAACCATCCCCATACATAAATACACCCAAATTATCATTAGATTATAAATTTCAAAATACCATAACGTCTATATACTAAGATTCACAGTTTCTGGACTTATTTTTAGATAAGTGCTTTCAAAACCCTGTTGAGCAAAAAATAAATATCTTATACAGATGTCATTCTTTTAAACTAATAAGTGTTAGGCATTAGTTTGTCATCTGAGGTTAAATCAGTACTGCTTATAAAGGTCTCTCATCTTCAAAATCTTATTTTCCAGAACTATTAAGTAAACCTAACCTAAAATCATCTGACAAATGAAAAAGAAAATAAATATAAACCATTGTTAGCTAATGTTTATTCTGAAAATACAAGACAGCTCAACATTAGAAAATCTAGTTACAGAGCACATTGAACTAAAAAAAGATAACAAACATTATTATCTCAAAAAACTAGAAAAGACATTTTGCAAAATAAACACTAAATAATGACAAAACTCAAAATAGAGAACACCTTTAATAAAGGGAAGCTACCAAATACCTTTAGCAAACATTCTTAAAAAACAGTCTTACTAAAGTCAAGATCAGGCAAGTTTGCCTCTTTTAATACCCTCTATGCCAGGTGATACCCAATTTAAGGAGACACTGCAGTAGACTGGTTAAAAACTCAGGTTGTGGTTCCAGATTGCCTGAGTTTATGTTCTGGCTAGCTGACTAAACTTGAGTTAGTAATCACCTTTCTATCTCTCACTATATTCACTTTTAAAATACATAGTCGTACCTATACCTCATGTGTTGGTTTAGAGGATTAAATGTGATAAAGCATTCAAAGCACTTAGAACACCTAGCACATACTAAGTACTGAATAAATGATACGTAGATGACAAAACACATTTTTCCCCAATTTTTCATTTCTTTAAAAGAGATTTATTTTAAAGCAAAATTAAAAATGGTTGTATCTGTTCCAGTAAATCCCCCCCCCCCCCGCTTTTTTTTGGTCACTCACCTTGTGTAGATGTTGCCTTTCTTGGCTTCAACCTGCAGAGCAGCAAGGAAAGTGACCTCCTTTATTCTGCCATCATGCTGTTCAGGATTTACATCTTAATTTAGAAGGTCCTCCTCTTAGAGCAGTGAGAGGACAGCACTGACAGCCACAAAACACCTTTCAGGGAAGCAGCTGAAACACCAGAAAGACTAGGCTGCACAGAAGCCTTGAGCACCCTCCGCAGCTGAGGAGTTTGAAAGTCCAAGGGAGTCCGCGTTAGAAGATGGAGCAGAAGCAATAAAAGGCACTGGCACTTCAGCGCTTCCAGCAGTTGCAGTGAAGGGCTGTCACACCTGAGGTGGGGTGTACAACCAAGCGGAGTTAGCGCCCTGCTGGCGTGCAGACGCAATGGTTGTGGTGCAAGGACCGCGCAGGCGCGGCAGTGGCTGGGAGGCGGGACTGCACATGCGTCTTTGGAGGAGGGTAGCGGTGGCAGCTGAAGATGGTCTGATCAAGGACTTGTGAGTGCGTTGGTGGGCGCGAAAAGGGTCTGGGACTAGTCAGTGGGAGACTCATTGATTCAGAGAAATTATGGAATATTCCTAAGATGTATTGAACTCCCTACCAGCTGCTCCCCATCTCCCCAGGGAATACTCCCGGTCCAACTCAGGGCCTTCAGCAGCACGGCACCCAGAACCTCCGGGTATTGTGGTGGTAATACGGCGGTCCTCTCCCCGTGCACATGGGTGGCGGCCTGCGGGCTGGCGTGTGTCTCTGGAAGGCATAACGGGGAGTTTCCACTGGGACCATTCTCACCCGGGTCTGCTTGGGGGCTTTCCCAGGGCCGCTGGTGGGCAGAACTGCAGCTTCCTTCAGAGCTCTGGGAAACTCGGTGGCCTGATGGTCATTTGTCGCCCGGGGTGGAGTCTGCTTCTCACCCACTGGAGATGTGATTGCCAGGTGAAGGCAACCCTGACTCCTGGAGATTGTCATCCTGAAGTTCATGTGGCAGCCAGTAGAATAGATAAGCCATGCTCCGCTGGGCAGCTCAGTTGCATCACTGGAGAGCCTTCTCCCTGCTCACTAGTCTCACTCCCCATACGACTTGGCTCTCGCAGCCCCACCTACTTCAGGAGGTGAAGGTGAGTCTTTAAACACATGCCATGTTAAATGGAGGGGTTTTCGGGTTCATCAGCGGCCAAGTGATTTTGCTGAAAACTTTAGTTTTTCTCACTATCAGGGCTTGTTAACATCGCAGAAAATCTGGTTGGCAGTAAATGTTAAGCTGTCACACCTGGTTTCTGACCTGTCTATCCGTTTCATGGGCGGCTAGGGATTTTAGTATGACCTGTTGTTTATGTTTTGTTTGTTTTCCTCCCAAATTCATGTGTTCATTTTAAATTCTTAAAAAAATTTTTTGACTTAAAGTAGGTGTTTCCAAACACCCTAATTTTAGTTAATTGTCCAACTATTAAAAGTCACTGATGTCACTTCCCTGCTTAAAACCATCCAAAGACACACTGTCTCTTCAGATTAAAAATCAGTCTTTACAATAGCCTGCAGGCCTTACACTGTTTTATTCCCTGCTGTAACCCCATTTACTAGGTTTTCTGTGCCCAGTCCAGCCTCAAAGATTCCTTGCTGTTTCTTCACTAATCTACATGTGAGTGGAGGACCTGTTTACTTTGGTTCCTTCTGCCTGAAGTGTGCTTTCCTCAGTTCAGTTACTCACCTTTTTAGGTCTTTGCTCAAATAACACCTCCTCAGTGAATTCCTATTTTCCTAAATGTATTCTTTTTTTAATATACTTTTATTTATTTATTTATTTTTATGTGGTAATGAGGATTGAACCCAGCACCTCACATTTGCTAGGTGAGCACCCACCACTGAGCCACATCCCAGCCCTAAATGTATTCTTAATTCAATTAAGTTCTGCAAATTTGCCCATTTTTCTCACTCTCCTAGACCCAGATTTTTAAATAGTCTCTAGCACATTGTAGGTGCTCAACAAACACTTATTAAATGAGTTGATGAAAACCTACAGTTTTTTTCAGTGACAATGTTTCTATGAAAAGATATTTTTGCCTTTTTATGTAGAGTGAAGTTTTCTAATGAAAGTTGATTTATAATACTAAACTTTTGGTTTATGTAAAACTTTTCCTCCAATTTTTTTAGTAGTGTATCATACATTTGTTATTTTAATATCTGATGTAGGTAATAACAGATATTAAGAAAAATTGAGGATATAATACAGGAGGAAATTGGCTTGGCTAAAACCACATAGAGTGTTGTAGGAATGCTCTTATCTCATATATCTACTCATTATTTTTCTTCTATTGGAATTATCTTGTCCTTCCAAAAATGTGAATTAAGTGTTCAGTTGATCCTTCAACAATTATATAAGTAGTACCAAACTAGCTCTTGGAAAGTAGTTACCACTGAGAATTTGTACACTAGCCTTTTTGCAAATCTTTTCCTTTTGCTATGAAAATTTAAATGCACTGAGATAATGAAAGTTGAATTGTGCCCAAAGTCTAATTATTTTTTATAAGGTGTACATTGCCATTCTGGATGTTTACTTCTCTTGTATGTCTTTCCTAGGTATTTTTTTAACAGACTTTTCTTTAGGTAAAGACTATTTCTTACTTAAGCGTTCCCTGTTTCAAGTACAGAATATGGCCTAGCATAGTTATGTACTCAGTAATGTTGAATGAGAAAATGATGTCTTCCTACTTTTTCAGTCAGCTTTCTAAAAATGTTTTTGGTCAGGAGCAGTGAATAGGTCATTCCTATATTAAAGATATTGGTAAACTAGAATACTTTGGCAAATATTTTTTTGTCCTACAAAACTCTTAATTTTGATAAAAACTAAAAGGTTATAAGTGACTTTCAGTCTGAATTAATTCCCTTCCATTTATTACTAAAGCAGTAGATGAAGTTGCCTTTAGTGAAATGGAAAAAAAAAATCACAAGGATTTTCAGAGAAGTTTGTAAATTTTCAAATTGCTCTGAAAATTGAATTATGCTTTTGAAAAATCACAGTCTGTCAGTTCCTTTTCAAATTTATTTTTTTACTACGCTAATTCTGAAGTTTCTTAACTCATCACTCTGAATGTCTTAATTTCATTTTATAAAGAATTTTCTTTGAATATGCTACTAAACAAAAATGGGGATCATCATACTAGTATGTATTTGTTGAAATTACTCAACTATGATTCCTTTGGTTTTGTGAAACTTCAGGGAATACTTTTCTTTCCTTTCCATCCCTTCTCTATAGTCCCCTTGATTCAGGCCTTTATTAGTAACACTTCAGGAGACTCTCAAATACTTGTTTTCCTCATTCTTCTGACCCTTAGTGCTTTTAACCACCTCTGGACAACTGTAGTTACATCATTTACCTCGTGGCATAACCTTTCAGGACCCCTTTTTCCTGATTAATTCATTTAATTCATAACGTAGTGTTCCAAGCCCTGAAAATGTATCCCAACCTTTGTCTTTTTAACTTTTCATCCCGCAGTGTATGTCCCATTTACTGAGACAGGAAGCAAGTTAGTATGCACCCTGAGGGAACAACTAAGATGTTAGGGATTTTTAGCTATGGAGGGACTTAGGATAAGTTTACTCTTGAGAATTGAAACTAGTGACCCTTGTATCTTTGAGATTGCCATAATTTTTGTTATTGTCAGTAAGAAAGAGTGATGAGTGACACTTAGTGGAGGGGGAGGGAATAACAGGAGGTGTGTTTGATTCACATTGGAGGTTAAGATTATGTGAACATTCAGGGTAAATATTTGAGGGGAATATGGAGAGGGGGCAGAGGTGCTGCTGAAATGAAAACAAAATGTGACATTCTGGGGCATACAAATACCCTCTTCACATTGTGTAAAAGAAAGCCAACAGAATGTGTAGGTTAAAACAAATCATCACTAATGTAAACAAGAAACAATTGCTTTAAGATAAAAGGAAGTAGATGCCAGCTGAAAAGAAATTTGAATGAGTAAAATTATAGGGAATTTTCTGTAAAAAGACAACTGAGGTGACTGTGAAGTGTGCGTGTGTATGTGTATGTATTTTCCCCCTCTTTAAATAAAAGTCTAAGGGGAACCAAGTAGGGGGAAAAGGAATTTGCTGTCTTGGAACTCAGTATTATAAGACAATTAAGATACAGAAATGACTTTGGTTTTCAGACTTTATGGCAGAAATGGTTAAGGGTGGAAATAAGGAATCTCTCTGTAAAAACCTAGAGAAATGCAGTATTCTTATGTATAGTAATATACAATAATATATTTTTAAAATAATTCCTCAATACTGTATTATAGGTAAACTGGATTATAAACATATCCTTTTAGTGTGTCCAATAACAAAATTCTTGGAAAGGATCAAACACCTATCAACCTTATTGAATCTACCCTGGAAAAAGTCATTGTATTATTAAAGTTCAAGGTAGTTTCCTGAATAAAAAAATTTAATATTAATTTGAAAGGATATCCCTTACTTTTGTCTTATTAATCTTGAACAATTGGGTAGTAGAGAAACAGTTTCTGGAAACATTTTTTTCATGAAATTCAAGATATGTATTCTGTGAGAAGTATCATAAAAACAGAATGCACAGCATGTATGTGGTGAATGAAACCATCTAAGAATTTCATGGGGGCATCCTAACCAGCCTAAAAATAATACATTCTGTACCCTGCAATTTTCAATGATGAGTTTTTTTTTTTCTTTCTTTCTTTTTTCTTGTTTCTTTAAGTATAAGAACTGCTGCAACTGCATCTTTGGGGTCCTGGAACAACAAGGACACTCAGTGCAAATGATCACTGGGATTCAGGAGAGGTAGCTTTTTTCCTGAAGTTTAAAAATCCTTGCTTAGGGTTTTAGGAATTGCAAGACTCCCTTGCATAAATGGCATAATTTTATTTTCAGATTCAAGAGTCCTAACAGCTGAATCATTGGATTTAAAGTGAAAGATCCTTTAAATCTAGAGATCTGTGTTTTAAAACCATTCACGTGTAATATGTATTCTTTTATCATTTTAGCAGTATGGCTTTGCCATGTTCTGTTTAGGGGTTATTCTGAATCATTTTATTGTCATAATTTACTTTGATATGTTAGTCTAAACTCATATCTTGTTCGTGTTCATTTTTTTATTTCAGTCTTGTAGCAAAATTAATTGTAGTATATTACAGATAATCAATTGCAAACAAATTTCTGTTACACTGCTTTGTGTTTGCATAGTTTGAAGAATGAAATCCAAAGGAGGATGGCAAGTTCAAGTTCCGCCTCAACATTTTGGAGAAGCCCTATGCAACTAAGCCAGACCCTGTCTCAAAATATTTATGAAGGGGTTGGAGATGTAGCACTGTGGTAAGCACCCTGCATTCAGTCCTCCAAAAGGGTAAAGTTTAACCTGTGTGTGGATTCTTTTTACACCATCCCAGAGAAATGAGACTCCTGCCTTAACTTAAGTGCTTTTCAGGATAAGTAGCTCACTACCTAGAAAAACAACTCCTTTACTGTTGGACATTTTAAAACATTTGTCTTCTTTAAGTCAGAATCTGCTCTCCCTTAATGCTTGACAATTGTTCACACTTTATCCCACTTGAGAAGTGAATATCGAGTCTGGTCCGTCCTGCCTGTAGCAACCTTTCAGACTTTCTGATGGTGGCTGTCCTACCAACACTGCTACCTGCCAAGACATTTTGTTCCATTTTCAAAGATCATAAGTTTAAACATCCCAGCACATTTATTTGGCCTAATATAACAAGAACCCTAGATTTCCTCACCAACTAGTCTTATTGCTATATATGTCATAGTTGTTTCTTTGAACTAAAAACAGTATTCCAGACACAGTCTGAGCAACATCTAACCATGAGAGCTTATTGTCTTCCTTAATTTGCTTATGCCATAGAAATATATCACCTATAGAGGACCTGTGTCCTGCAGTTGCAGCCACCTGCAGTAGAGCCAGAGATGAACAAAGCAAAAGCTGTTTGTGAAATTAAGATATGTGTAGCAACCCTCATTAAAGTTTCTGGATCCTTCTGTTACTTGTACACAGCTCCTGCTTGCTTGTCTGGTTTTCCTAAAGCTGTCAGGAGATTAGAAGCAGCAAATTGGAAGTGGGACAATGAAAAACTTATAACCCAAAAGGTGACAGCTGTCAGAAAACGGGGGGCCAGTAATGGAGACATTAAAAAAGTGCAGGTGTCTGGCACTATTAATGTAGACTTGAACACAGCTGTATGAATCTTGCTATTACCTGAAGTTTACTGAGTTACAACACAGTCACGATAAGCCTGGACCCCTATTTATTTGCACAATTATCTGTTTGAACTTTAAATGAAACTTGACATTTGTCTTTGTTAGGGTTTGTTTGTTTCAGCTGGTTGAATCAGATTGTTAAAATTGTTTCTAAGTATTGGTGTTGTCATTCAAAATACTCAGAGGTTTTCTTATATGCAGATTTAGTAAGCATGTCTTCTGTCTCTACTGAAATTATTCTTAAAATAAGAACAAGAGGAAAACCTAGTAGCATTCCACAACTTATTAGTACATTGGTCACTTTTTTGGACATGGTTATTTAGTTATTTCTGTATGAATGTTGTTACTCTTTTGTTCAAGACCAAATTTACGTTTTGGTTGAGACATTTTCATACTATTTATGTATATGACTTTATTACAAAGTATATTTTAAAGGACTTAAGGATTGTGGCATGACTAGACTAACCCTAGTGTTGTATCAGTCCTCTTTGTAGTCTGTAGTTCCTGGACCCTCATTTTGGGAGCATTTGAGAAATTTGCTTGGTTCCAGCTTCCTAAACCTTTCCAAATTGAGTAAGATTGTGTGTGTGTTTTAAGTTAATCTGCAAGATAGCATCATATCCCCACTTTGTATTTTCAGTTTACAATGACTGAAATATTTTTTCAAATAAAATTTTAACTTTGATTTTGTGTTCTTGGAGATAGATTTTTGTGCCTTTACTTTGATAATGTAAGGAAAATACTTCTTTAAGCTATCTTTATTGGAAGGAAGAAATTTAGTCACATTCAAAGAGATTGGAGCTGGTTTTGTGCTGTGGCTTGGTCACTAGAATAATTAAATCAGAAGCACTTTGTTCTTTGCTACTTATGGGAATCTGTAGTGGTGGAGAATGGTGCTGTTTCCTTCTCAATCATTTTTTTACTCTTTATATTAGTTTTCTACCCAGGTACTCTGGGATTGAAGTAAACTGTTGATAATAGTCTTGAACCCTGTTTGAACACAAAAGTGATAATATTTGTTAACAATTTTCTTTGAATGTTAACTAGAGAAAAGTTGGTGATTCAGGTGAAAATATATCAAATGTATCTCTCCTCACAGCAAAGTTCCTACATTTGAGAGGACGATTACTCCCAAGGGCTTCTTGGAGTTTCATGAGAGCCTGAAACACCTACTCCTACTGTAGAACATGTGAGCCTTGTCCCCAGCAGCATTTCACCCTTCTGCCCTTCAGTTGAGGTGAGAGAACTCCCTGTGCCCAGGTTTTTGAGAAGGGTGGGAGGTGATGGCATAGGAGTGGCTACATGAGGTTCATCTTGTGGTTCTTGTTAAGGGCAAAGGTTTGCTTCCAAATGGCAGCCCACACTGGGTCCTTGCTGAAGGTGCTGGCTCTCGGGTGAGAAAATGAATACTTTGAGATCATAAAGAAAACTCATCCACTGTTGAAAGTTTGTTGTACTTTCAACAGTATTTATTTATGTTGCCATATGATAGGAGAGGGAGATAACAGACATCTGAAACAGCTATTGTCATTTGCTAAATTAACTCTATAGTATTTTCCTCTAGTGACATTATTCTTATTTTTATTGTTAACTAATGGGATACATGTTGTTTCTCTGTTTGTACGTGGGGTAAAGGCATACCATTTGTGTAATCATAAATTTATATAAGGTAATGTTGTTTGATTCATTCTGTTATTTCCCCCCCCAACCTCTCCCACCCATCTTTTCCCTCTATACAGTCCTTCCTTCCTCCATTCTTGCCACCCTCCTTAATCCTAACCCTAAACCTAACCCTAACCCTAATGCTAACCCCAACCCCCCCCCCCCCCCATTATATGTCATCATCTGCTTATCAGTGAGATCATTCATCCTTTGGATTTTTGAGATTGGTTTGTCTCACATAGCATGATATTCTCCAATTTCATCCATTTGCCTGCAAATGCCATAATTTTATCATTCTTCTTGGTGGAGTAATATTCCATTGTATATATGTGCCACAGTTTCTTTATCCATTCATCAATTGAAGGACATCTAGGTTGGTTCAGCCACATCAATGTTCATTGCTGCTCAATTCACCATAGCCAGATTGTGACATTATTCTTCTTAGCATTATTTTAAAGTTAGTCTCCATGTTTTATTTGTACCTCATAATCTATGGTATCCTTTGGAGCCACTTGTGTACATACTGTATTTTGAAGACATAAGCTATGAAATGTTCTGTTAGTCATTGTGACATAAAATATTGGATCAGAATATTTTGACAGTAATATTCTGAAATTTCTCTTGTTTTATTGCCTGCCTCTCCATTATGCCTCAGTTGAGTAAAACTCTTCTATATTTCATAGCCTTCACCTTTATTTATTCCACATTGTAATTATTGTCAGCCTTTCTGGTTTTTTGTTTTTAAAACTAAAACCACCCATTGCTACATGAGTGACTCCTCCCCTGTGCTCTCTCCACCAGTCCATGCTCCACCACATGTCCCCAGGGTTAATGGGCTCTTCCCAGTCTTGTCTCATAATTTTCCTATTGATTTCACTTTGCTTTTGATACCTCATTTTAATGTCATATTTACTGGCTAAATCTCACAACTTCTTTATTAGCGTTTTATGCTGCATGACAATAAGAGTATTTAAATTATTTAAAGCACATAGCATTTGGTTTGCTTGACAATTCTACAAAAACCAGTAGCTAATGATTCTTTGACAGTTCAGGTTAGATCTGTTGGTAGAGTTCAAGCATGGCATGGTGCTTATGCGGAAAAGGCTCCTGTATGTCCAAGCCCCAAACAACTGGTGAAAGATCACTGTCATTTTCCTCTTGGGTTTTTACAGAATGAATATATGAAAGATGATTTCTTCACTAAAATTGAGTCATGGCACAAACAGGACTTGGGAACATTAGAAAATGTTAAGTTGCAGTTCTTCACTTGCAACTTGAAATCCCTAGAAAAGGTAATTACTGCATTTAGTTTATTGTTGTCATCAACAAAGTGAAGTTTACCTTCATTAGACTAACCACTGGCCACCTCAGACTGTCAGATTTAAGTGAGTCATGCAAACAGCCAGAAATAAATGGGCTTTCCCTGTCAGTCCCTTGCCTTGAAACTTGAGTCGACTTTGGTGAGGTTGCTGTTTTTATCAGCAGTTCTATCTGGAACAGAAAGAGTGGATCATTCAAATTCACCCAGATAATTCAGTTTCAGCCATTAGTATTGATTGCCATCATCTCTGTACAGGTGACAGAGCTGCTGTAACATAGCAGAGTAGGTTGCTTTCATTTTCACCTCCTCTCCACTTTACTGGGTTATGTGTTGACGTCACAGAAATGACCAGAAGTCAGGAGGGAGAAGGTACTTTGAATAATTTACAAAAATGTTTACAAGCTCCTGATTATTATAAGGTAATGCACATTTATCCCCAAAGCATGCTTCAAGAATATCAGCGACGAATCAGATGTGTAATCCTTAAGGCTTGTGGGAAACTTGGAAGGGCATCTGGCATTCTTGGTGGATGCACTGAGAACCTGTGGTCCCTGGACCAACAGTAACATCTGGGAACTCATTAGGAATATAGATAAGGGTCACAAGCTCTAAAGTGGGCTCCAATAGTTGAATTTTTGATGCACACCCCAGTTTGGTAACTACACTGTTCTAATCATAGGACATACTATTAAAGGATTGCAAGTTAATGATTGTGGAAAATTTTGTTCTTACTGTTCTTTTACTGTTCTATTTTGCAATTGATTCCTTTTAATAGAACTTTTGAGTTTTAAGTTACAGCACTTGACTTTAGTTTTTCTTTCAATTCATTTGACATTTCATGTTGTTTTCATAGTAATTCTCTAAAATTTAGGATCTAAATAAGATGATTTGGTATGTTGTAATCCTTATTTGTGTTAATCTGTCATTTTCAGCTCTCAAGTGGAATATCTGTTGGCAGTTTTTAAAGCAGTACTTAATTGGCTCATAGAATTTCAGAAATATATGACCAACATAAAGTATAAAGGAATCAACCCATACTGAAATAAACCACTTTGGGTTAAACAAATTCAGGAGAGGCTTTGGAGCATATGGTGCTGCTTGAAGCCTGATTCTGAGGCTCCCATGCTAGCATATGACTGAACAACTTCAAGACTTTGTTGTATATCATTTGAGTTAACACAGGTCAGATGCAATTGGTTACATAAATTATATCTAAGGACTAACAAAAGGATAAAAAGATTTTGACAGATTTCTGTTCATTTTTTCAGTGACCCCCTTTATTTGGTAGTGCTTAAGGGCATAATATTTCCAGATCCCTCAAGATTTCAGACAGCTAAACTTAATACACAATTTGCAGTTTTTTCTCCATAATGTATGCTAAGATTCAAGAG